>NC_142850.1:35777761-36079809 GCF_061612785.1 Hesperophylax consimilis
GTGTCGTGGAAAAAGCCACGAACAACCTGATAATCATTTAAGAACCGATGAAATCAAGGAAGCAGAGGCCCGATGGGCAAGAAAATGTCAAGAAGAGACATTTTATCATGACATAAATGCGCTCCAGAAAGGAGATCCACTACCAAGTGACAGTAGGCTCAAAGCCTTGAGCCCCTTCCTTGGACCTGACGGCCTACTGAGGATGAACTCAAGAATACGAGCCCTCAGTAACGTGCCCCAAGCAGTGCGGACGCCAATAATTTTGGATGGTGATCATGCATATGCACGACTTCTGGTGAGACGTCATCACCAGGAAGCCGATCATCCGAATAATGAGAGAACAATGGCTGAGGTGCGAGGCAGCTACCATGTGCTGCGACTGCGAACAAATTTTCGCAAGATCGCCCACAACTGCCCCACCTGCAAGATGCGCAGGAGCAAGCCAGCCCCCCCTCTGATGGGGCCCTTGCCGCCATCAAGGCTAGCCCACCATGTTCCTCCATTCACCCCTGCTGCAGACGGCCGAGTGAGGACCGCCCGGATCCAGACGAGCACCGGATTTTACGTCCACCCCGATGTGAAGCTCGCTGTAATCCTGCCGGCCCCGCCTACCGATGCAACATCAACAGTACCACCAGCCCAGCACCATCCCAGAGGGACTGGCCGCCGTGGACTGCGACGTACCAACAAACGTCCTATTTTTTAGTTCAGCATAGCTAAACGGGGGGAGTGTAACGGACGTAGTTGACCATATTATTTAATTTCATAAAAATTGTTTACTTTTATAAAATGTCCCTACTCCACGCCACTGGCAAAATCACCACTCCCCGCCACTGGTTATTTTGTCCAGTTTTCGGCCCAAGCGGCTTGAAAACTTTGACTCCGAATGGCTTCGATACCACATCGCCGGCTTACCTGCCGCGTGGATCAATGTCCAGCATTTTTTCTATGTAAATTTTACATAGAAAAATCAATTTTTAAACATTGCAAATATGTATATTTTACTTGTTCATCCCCTCGGCGGTAGTCAAATAAACACTATTTTCGATATACTACCGCTGAGGAGATATTAAAAAAGCTGTTTTTCACCCATATGTAAACCCATTTTTGAACAATATTTTTTACCTTTTTTGCGTGTACAAAAATCCAGGAACCTCGTAGCATAGTGAATCTTATCTCTTTCTGAGCGCTATGTTACGGGGGACCTCGGAAAAATACTAACTTAACATGTTTTACAAATTTGATCGCTTGAGATCATTTTTACACATTTATTTTACAAACATTTCTTATTTTTTGTCGTATCTTGGCAAACAAAAAATCTAGTTGTCAAGATACACATTCTCATAACTACTATGCTTTTAAACTATGTAATTGTCATTCATGTAAGCGTTCAAAATCTTTTCTAACTCGCAAATTTAAGCGACCACTATCACCATTGCTGCCGACAAAATGAATATGCAACAGTTTGTCGGAGGCTATAAACTCATTGTTGGCGCGGGTACAACCCCCCACCACTTTTGGGCTCCTAGCCCAATGTCGGGCGCGAGTCAGGCTAATTAAATATAAGCAGCCACATAATTAAAAATAAATCAGTTCATCTTTACCACCAAAACCAAGCGTTTTATTATCTACAAGTGACTCCTGCCCAACATCTGCCTCACCTCGCCGAGTCTTCTGCTCCAAGATCTTCTGGTGTTACCTCTTCGAGACCAGCCGGCCCTCCTTTGGAAAACCGCCAACACCAGAAGCGAGCAGAGACGAAAGCACACCCAGTGCCCACCATTCACCAAGCCTGGGTGCGGGAGGCAGATTTCATCAAATATACAACTATCATCATCATCATCGGCCGTAAAGGAGCATTCTCATCGGTTGAAGACACGGTTTGGACCCGGCGCCTAAATCTACAGTCTTGTGCGGACTCCCGTCCAGTACAGTATAGGTATAGATAAAACATAAACAATATAAAAATAAATATAGAATATTTTTTAGGACGGGTTGTATTACAGATTTCTTAGAGATTTGGAAGAATTCGTCAAATTTCAAAGTTTTCTCCTCAAGTTTTATGAAAGTCCTATTCAACTTCTTATTGTGAAACAATTGCCCCATTATGTAATAATAAGATAATTTGAATTGAACTTTCACAGAACTTCAATTTTAACTTTGAAATTTGATGAATTGTTCAAATTCAGTGAAACAATCACTTCTGTCCTTCTCTCCAGGATAGAGTGTTTTCATAGACTTTTTTAATCCATCTTCCAGGTTTGGGTAGAGTATTTTCACTAGCTCTTATGATAATATTTTTAAAATACTAGTCAGTTCTTTATTTTATAATGCCACAAACATAGGTTTGTCGGATTTAATGTAGTTAAATTTAATTTGAAAATGTTTTGTCAGATTTTTCCAAGGAAAGATAAAATAGAGTTTACTTCGGCCACACAAACACACCAACAATACGTTTCTATCAGATAGTCTCTTCATGGGTTGGCACATTGGACGGACTCTCACATACAATCCTATTCTCCTAGAATACCTTTTAAAAGTGGATCACTATTCACTATTCGCTGGAGAGAACCGACTAACAACATATCAGACATGGCCGACATAAAACGTTACTTGGACAAGGAATAGGCGGTTCGAAACAGCTTTATGATATTATTCTAGTCCGGTGGTCTGAGAAGACTAGAAGAAACGGTGAACACACATAAAATCTACGGAAAAGGGTCGTATAGGAATTTATGAAGTGTGCATAACGTATTAGTAAAATACGCGCATTTTTGGAAGCAGGTATGGTTACCACCGCTCCGGGAATTATTCATTGCATAACCAACACTTCTGCCAAAAGTCACTGCAATTCAATGCAATTCAATTTATAAATGATTTATTTTCTTCTTAACTAAATGCAATCTAGGCAGTGTCTTAGATAAATATATCTTATTTTATTTATTGTTATTAAGTTTAATTTGTAGAACTCCATTTTATTTTTTTATTTTTTATATATACAATTATATTATTATTGGGTTTATAAAAACAGTTTATTTTTAAACAAATTCTGCTGTGTAATTATTATTACGCGTGACAGCTGTTTCGCCCTCTGAAGGCATTATCAAACTGTACAGAACTGTACAGAACATTATCAAACTGTATCAAACTGTACAAACTGGACAGTTTGATAATGCCTTCAGAGGGCGAAACAGCTGTCACGCGTAATAATAATTACACAGCAGAACTTGTTTAAAAATAAACTGTTTTTATAAACCCAATAATAATATAATTGTATATATAAAAAAAAAAAAAAAAAAAATATATATATATATATATATATATATCTTATTTTAATTTTAATGTGCGACATCTATTGATTTTTTCTGCAAGTATAGGATGAATATTTTAATTATTTTAATATTTTATTTTAGTTCGAGTTGAATTTTGTGATCAAACATGAATATAGCAGACAATAAAAATGTGCGATGAGAAAATGAAAACAATGTTGGTAGTTCGTATTCGAAGTATGTTATAATTAAATGTGACCGAAGGAGATAGGGTCCCATTAGTTCAGTTGGTAGAGCGGTACCCCGGCATGGCAAGAGCCCTGGGTTCGAGTCCTAGATGTAACCGTATCTTTTTCGGATTTTTATGTTTCAAATGTTCGTTAAGTGCAACCGAAAACGGTCGACATATGTAACTCAATAAAGTGGTTTAATAAAAAGATTTTTTTCCATTTATATAATGTCATGCCACAAAGTGTTTGCTTTCTTCAATAATTCAATTCAATTTATTAATTTTTAAAAGCATTTCAAAATTGTTAATTTTAATGCGTTTTTAAATACAGTTGTACAGAATAATTATTATATATATAGAATATATTAGTAAAAACAGAGCTTGCCTTTTAAAGGCACCTTGACACACACTGATGTTAAAAATGTCGATATCCGAATTGATTCTGTTCAACAGCAATATTGCTCTGCCCTCCGGCAAGACCAGTGGCAAGTTAGTCATTCAGGCTGGAAGATAGAACAGTGTAATGTACGCTGTCGGTGACGAAGATAACCATCGGGAACATAGAAATGAATGATCTCCATGATAACCGAGTGTTCAAACCATTATAGAAATGTATTGTAGAGCCACAGATAGTATCCATACTCGTGTAGACAAATCTCAGAAATTGTTTTTTTTTATTTATTCCCATTTAAACCCGCTAAACTACTAATGTAGTTTGTCAGCAGGGACATAGAGACAACATTTATACACTCATAAGATACAATTTGAACGGTACATAATTACATAAATTGGTTACATTGCAGAAAAGTTTAAATAGCAGCATAAAAGCCATATATATTATATAATAAGCAAGTAAAAATAAATGTATGAACAAATTAGTATTATCAACAAGTACATCAATAGTTTCATAAATAGAGGTAGGTAGTCAAGAATATGAATTCCATTTCAGGGGCATCAGTATAGATCATTATTATCCAATAACCATTTCCTTAGATTATATTTAACATTAGCAGTATACACGTTATTATTTTTAATTGTCATTGGTAATAGGTTAAAAAATTTGGGTACTATATAGTTTAAAGTTCTTTCACCATATTTATTAGTACATTTCGGAACTACCAGTCCTTCATTTTGAGTGAATCTTGTGTTATGTTTATGGCAAACTCTTTCCCTATATAATGAATCAGACAATATAACATGTTGACTTACAATATTATAAAACAATAATCCTCTAACAGGTAAAATATTCAGAGACTTGTATATTAATTTAATGTTACTTCTGTGTTGATTGTCATATTTATGGATTAACAATTTTATAATGGAGTTTTGTAATGTTTGTATATAGCTTGTATTAGTTTTACAAGAATGTCCCCAAGAAGTAATTCCATAACGTATAGTAAATTCAGCCAGAGATAAGTAGATTAACTTTAAAGTACTTATAGGCACGAAATATTTTATTTTTTGGTTCGCATACTTATCTGGGGTGCCCGGTTTCATGGGGTGAGTTTGGTCCAGGTCTTAGCGGCGACGCGTCTGACCACTGCGCGGTGGGTCGAATCGGGATCGAACCCACAAATAATTGCCAAAGTTGCCCCTAAAATCTTTAATGGCTTATATTTATAAAAAAATAGATCACATCCAATCCTTTTCACAATTTTTTTTTATTCAGTTTGACTTGGTATTTTGGCCTCAAATCCATTAAAATTCATGTTTTGTATGAAAAAGGCCGCAGATGTTCCTTTTAACTCTAACTATGTCTTGCAACAAGATATAGGCACCTAAACCACTTCAAAGGTTTTATAAAAGATTTACCTATTTTTTGCATTATTATTTGACTGCCTCCACTGTTGATTAAAAATAATTTACCTTATATAGTATTTGCGGTAGGTTTCAGAGTGGAAGATTATCGCAGTATGTGAAAGACCACCATTCAGAATTTTTGAGTTTTTTTCTTCCTCACCTTCCTCTTCCTCATACACATTCCCTCCCAACTATCTATAATATTTTATACCGATTTTTCGAGCACGGTTGCACTGTTGATAGCCAGACTGATAGTGATAATGAAATAAATAAGACATTGATATGCACTGAAAACACTGGCGCATTTGTGTATGAATTGAAATTCCTAAACGCCAGATGGCTACGTAATAGTTAAAAATACTAATTAATTGACAATGTCAATTGAAACATTAACTTTAATATACATTGACAGTCCGCATGTACTTTTGATAAAAAAAGCGAAATTAATTAATTGGTTCATGAGGTCTTTAGTCAAAACTAACAACTTTTGTTTCTCCAAGTTGAAACGGAATCAATTGATCGCGTCGTATAAGAATTAATTAAGTCTGTGGATTGTGTATACGATTTCTTCAATTCTAAGAGCTTAGTTAATAAGCCAGTTATTTTGCATAACGAATGACATTATCCAAAAAGTTCTGCATATTGACAGCTTATCCTTGGAGGCCGCGCTAAAAGCAGCGGCTTATGTCTACCGACTATTTGAATCATATTCTGTGCTCGCAAATATCGCCAACTGATCATAGATGAAGGATTTCGTCAGTGTCGTATTGAGTTTTATCGATCTACCGTGCTAGATACCCAGAAGCGAGATTTCAAGTTCAAAAGAGATTTTACACAGGTTTTGAACCCGCGAGTTCAGAGACAAGATTCAAAGATTATAATAACACTATGCCACTAGGTCAGTATCGTAATTATTGTGTTACTCTTTTTTTGTACTTTAGTATTTCGTAAGAATGGTAAGAACTCGTTCGATTCAGATAAGGTAAGACGGCATTAAAATAACTACAGATAGAATCAACCTATCAAACAAAACAAAAAAAGACAATTTGATATCATATGAAATGCCGACAAGCAAATCTAGTACGCAATAGTTTTGGCAACAAATAATTTCAGGAAATAAATGTTTATCTATCGCTCTTTACATGGTTGAAACAAATGTTATAAAATAATGTGTAGGTACTAAAATGATTACATTGTGGTTTACAGATTGAAATCCAAGTTTACAAATATCTAAGTTAATTAAATACATATTTTTTTAAAGAAAGACAATCACTCCCGTGTTACTAATAACTTGACAATATTTAAAAATCTCTTACTACTACCATAGTAAACGGAAAATGTTGGTTGTGTTGTGATGGAGGACTTAGTCAGTCGAGGAATTGAACACACTACGCCTGGGTGGGATCCACACGCGATGTTAACTCAGCCACCGACCGGTAATTATACATAATTAAAATTTTTGGTATTTATTACATTTTCTTTTTATTAATATGGCTCCCTCAATCCAGCTTAAATGTATCAATTGGTGGAGACTTAATGGTTTCCTGCATACAAAATATAGGTGTCAAGCATAATTCCACATATGAACTGAATGTTTTAAAATTGGTGTAACTCGATGTTTATTAATTATCTATATTTTATTGTCAAACTGGCTTACGCAAAATGCAATACAACCTGCCGTATATTAAAAGGTACATCCCATTAAATCATGAATCCATTTTATTCGATAAACGAGATTTTATGGGATATTTCTACCAGGGTGACATAATGTGAAAGGAGAACTTGAATATAAATTAATTTTACTACTCATTTGACTTGTTCAATCTACTTGCATAATAATGGTGCATAATTTTTAGTTGACATTAATGTAGATCTTGTTCCTTTTATAAATTTATTCGTAGTTGTCTGGTTTGTTTATTGATATTACCGAGATATTGGCATTTATAGCAAACAATACGCTCGATATCTAGTTTGTTAGAGATAATCAGGTATTAAATTAATAGCCTTTTGTGTGTACTAGTAAAAATTAATGAATACCGGATTTCCATCAGAGACGTCAGCAGATTTTTTTAAATATGAAACCGCACATGATTGAATTGTGAAATAACAGAAACAAAATTTACTTGCGCACGCCGGGATTTGAACTCGCGACCTTCGGCTTGATAGTCGAGAGCCTTACCCCTAGACAAAGGAGGCCTACAGATAAGTATATTGGCTTTTATTATATGGCTATATATCCTCTCTGCGTAGGTTACAAGGGCGGCAATTATAATAAAAAATAATCTTTTAAGGGATCGAGTGTCAGAGGGATCACCCGCCCGGGAGATCAACCGTCGTGAGATTAAGCCTTATCGAATGCCAGTTTCATTTCAGAATCATTTCTTTTTCTTCCTAAAATAAGAAATAAATTTATTTAATAATATGGCGTTTTATCTAATCATTGGACATTTGCATGCTAAAAATAATGTAAACTGCGAAAACTTGGCTATGGTACCATAATTGGAGTTTGTTTATTGTATAAAACCGAGTAACCTCTATTCTCAAGCTACCGCAGTATAAGTGCGAAATATGTTTTATTTTATTTTATTTTCAACTTATTATTATGTAATTTATTTAGATGTACGCTTTTATATGCCAGATAGAGTATTGCAATCGCCGCTCTGTTGTTTTTCTGACTCTTGAAATCGCCCGACTAGAGTATCTAGTACTCTTGATCGTGCCACTTTTCCTTGAGCGTTCCGGACTTCCTCTACCATTCACATTTGCGTCGCATATTCTCCTTACACTTCTTTCTTCGTTAATTTGCTCTACATGCCCAAACTATCTGAGCGTCCCTTTCCTTATCTTACTAATTACAATTATTATCAGCTCCGTTTACTCCAAATGAATGAAATAACTCCATTTACTTATACCACCTACTACCTACTTATTAGTCGAAATGTAATAATATTATTTTTATTTTACTACTATTCTTAAATTAATGTTAAATGTAAATAAATATATTCTTAAATTTATTTAAATTGACTGTGTATCTAATTTAGTAACTGCTATTTTAGTCTATTTTCATTATCTATACTTTTGTTATCATGCTATATACATTTTGTTTATTTCTTACTTTATAAATAAAAACATTCTTTCTTTTCTTTACCCAATGTATATTGTAATGGCACTACTCCCCAACTCAAACACGAGAAACGTTTTCTCTATTAAATTGGGTAGTTAGGTTAAAAAGAAAACATTTTTAATGTAATTAGTTTTTTTAGTAAAAAATATTTATATTTTTATATAAAATATATATCTTTAAAAAAAAAAGTTCTTTGCGGATCTTTACATTTCTCACACGATCATTCATGGTTTTACAAAACTTTTTTTTTAAAGTTCTTTTCAGGCAACTCATTTCTACAGAATTAATCCTTCCTCTGCCAGTTCCATGCTTCACTGCCATACATCAGGGTAGGTACCAGCAATCCATTGTGGACTGCTAACTTCGTTTCTTTGAACAATGTGGACGTAATTGTTCATTTGTAAAATTAGTTATCACCAAGTTAGGAATATGACTTTTTAAGTCTTTTCATGTCTCGTATTCCTGTTATTCATTTCAGAACAATGTAATTTGTCATTCTTTCCTGAAATCAAAATCATTAATCACTCAGTTACGGTAGTTCATCACCAATTTAACTCATATCACCAAGTTATCTATGTTTTGACCTGCATTTTAATCTGCAAAAATATCCTGTATCATAACATATTTTTAGTTTCTTTCATATATTTGAAACGTACTAGGGTTGACCAGAAATTTGAAACAGAAAAGCTTTAAAATAGGCCAGAGATAACCGTTAGACCAACAAATTTTCCGTTTCGCACTGATCAACGCAACTAACATCAGGCTAATTTTCGATGGATTCATACTGTACGCGCTTGTTTGTTTATCTCTATTCTACATCTAGAAGACCCCCTTTTTAATAACAGTAAGCATCGCATCGTACATTTCTATTTTTAAGTTAATTTATGTACATCAATTATTAACCATTTAACGTCCCTCTGTATCAGAATCAGTTCTCTGTCACGACAGCGTCGATGCTTTCTTGTCAATTCCCCGACTCGCATCACGAACTCTGGTCATAGACAATGCACTTGTCATCAATTGCCTCATTTCACGCAGAATTATACCCGAAACCGACATCGTCGCCTTCTCGTATGACATGCATACTGAACACCGTGTTTACTTGGTTAGTTGAAATCGAGCACTGTTATTATTATTAGAGTATGGTAGAGAAGATTAGTTAAGATATGGCTAATTAACTACCGTTTAGAAAACATAACTGGCGTTTCTTTTAAGTGTACATTTATTCTTCTTTATTCCGAATTGTCGCAGCGAAGAAAAATTGCGATATTTAATTATTGTTTAAAATCATTAACGTACGTTCAGGGCCAGTTTTTCTACAGAACTATTACATTACAAGCAATTTTAAAGTTAATATTTTATTTCTGTCAAAGTTCTATTCGAATTCTCTTAATATTAAATTGTGGGCTGGTTATTTCCCAGAACTTGAAGAGAACTTGAATATGACTTGAATAGAATTTGAATAGAACTCGAATAGAACTTGAGTAGACCTTTCACAGAACTTGAATATTAACTTTAAAATTTGATGAATTGTTCAAGTTCTGTGAAATAACTGACCATTAGAGAGTTCAGACCTGATGAGTATGATTAATTTTCGCGTAAAGAAAATTTGAGTTAATTGAACGTGAATAATTTCTCACAGGAATAACTAACGCACATTATCACAGACAACCGAAAATAGTATGTAGGTATGTTGTTGTGATGATTAATTTAATATAAGAACAATATATAAACGATGGCATTTTTTTTTTGTTGTTTGTTTTTGGGGTGTTATGCCGTGTTGCGCTAACTCCTTCTTTAGCCGACGTTTCGGACAGCGTTGCAGTGTCCATCATCAGGGCAGATCCGGTAGATCCGAAGCGATTACACTTAGCGATTAGATCACATCTTCGGATCTACCGGATCTGCCCCGATGATGGACACTGCAACGCTGTCCGAAACGTCGGCTAAAGAAGGAGTTAGCGCAACACGGCATAACACCCCAAAAACAAACAACAAAAATGCTTTTGGCCGTGAGAATCTAAAAACTTACCCGATGGCATTTTTTGTTTATTTCGAATATAATATGAATCCTTAATCGGAGGTTTTCCATGTTGATTACTGTTTGGAGCACCAAAATGGGTGAAGCAGTAGGTACAAAATTGACTGCGCAATTTTCGTGGGAAATAAAAATTGGCTAAACAATATACAATAATATCATCACAATTCAAAAAGCGAAATCAAAATAGGAAGTAGATCAGCAACAATCCACTATTGCAGCTTTCTATGGCAGCATCTTCCCAGCTTTCGCAAGAGTCCATTGTGGGTTGTGCGATGATCATGGCAAGGTGCTCATCGCTCAATACAATACATCTGTATTTTTCAGATTACTTGAGTAATCAATAAAGCCCTTCAAATGGCAGGATTAACGATCATCTGATCATCACAACAATCCGTACAATGCCCGATGCTGATCTAGTATTGGAGGAGTTGTTACGTGCAAAGGTCAAGTGATCTAGGTAAGTTTTTGTTTTAAAATTGCGGATACCAGTCCCTGTAAAACGGAGGATTATGGTCGATTTATCTTTTCATATTTTCGCTGGTTGTTAAGGAACCGAACGAGCAACTTTTTATGACAATTTATTATCGGCTATATATTTTTGTCAAGCTTTATTTCGCAATATTGTTCTATTTCTTAAGCAAAAGAGCGGCTTATCAGAAACAATTCTCATATTTCGATCCTAAAATATATTAAAAAAAATCCCCTCACAGCTGAAACTGTGTGAATTGTCATCCTTCGGTCCAAAAATAACAACATGCTTATTAGATCTAGGAAGGACTGATTCTGAAATATTACTAAAAAATGTAATTTGATAATTTTTTATCACGAACGAAGTTGTATCTTCGCTTTTGCATACTTATTTTCTTTATTCTTAAATCCTGTATTCCTCTAAGATAATTTAAAACCTGTTAATTTGACTGTTCTAAAAAGGGGAAACCTTCCTAGTTGGACAGTCAAAAGCTTCCATGTAATAAATATTATAAAAATAAATAAATAAAATTTCTTGTGGACGTATTAATGTGCTGTCTTGACAGTGAGTTCGCTCGACTACGGATATTACGAAAATATATCTATATCGAGTCAAATCATTTGACTCAACTCTTCCTTCGCGCTCATTTACATAATGTGCGTCTCTGTTTGCCACCAAAGCGCTCATAATAAAGAACGCAATTATTAATAGAGATACAATTCTTAGAAAGAGATATTTTGTGTTGTGAATTTGTCTGAAAATATCACGACGATCTTGGCGGAATACGACAATATCTTGCCCTGCAAGACAATTATTGACGGCCAAGTATTGTTTGACAATAGGCATTAATATGCATTTTATCTTGCTAGTTTACTAGCATTGCTCAAGCGTACCTAGCAAGCAAGCTCAAGCAAGCGCATCGCTAATCGCGTTCCAATAGTGGATCAAGTTTCGACGAAATATTAGTACTTAGGTCTACGCTTACTAGCACCTTTAATGAGATCTCTGCCAATTTGGATAGTTCATGTTCTTGATGACCATTGAAGACAGCCTCTGCCTTTACCGCCCAACCAACCTGCCATTGTAACAATGATTTCAAGGGTTTGGAGAGGTTTTGGACAGAATTGATTATGAGTTACGGTCATCGGTAGGAAAGCTTCAAAACGAAAATTGTTTCAGTTATTGAAATAAACTTTCATCATTGAAATCGCTGCCTCCAAAGCTAATACGTAGTTCTTAGTATTTTTAACCTTGTAAAATATGTATATCGCATGACAGTTTTTTACACTTGATTTACATAATTTATCGTGAAAGCATAAAGTGAAAACTACTTATGGTGCCGGCAGCAGAATAAAACTAATAGAAAAAACTTATAGATTGTTTTTTTTAACAATTTAACAATGGATTATGGATTAATAATTAAAATATTGAAATGTTAACGATATACAGATATTGATTTGTAACTACATTACCGTCCTTTGCAGTGAACTAATCAAAGACAATACCCCATTGTTTCCGACACGGCCAGTGGGATTATTTATGGGACAATAGATATGTTGTGAAAATATATCAAATGTTATGTCGACTGGAGATGTGATTCAATAACTGAATTAGTATTTCAAAGGGATATTGTTGTCTAAAGGTGAACCTCCGGCGCTGCTCGGGATACAAAAACAACAAAAAACAAATCAATTTATAATAGTCTTCCTTAATTAAGTTTCTTCGAAGCGTTCTTACTTCGCATTCGCATCAAGATATTTTGATAAAATAATGCAGTAAAATCGAAATTTTCGAGAAAAAGGAAAAAAAAATTGAAGTACCTTCCTACTAATCTCAAAAGATATATCTATTTTTTTCTCTAAGAGCACCAATTTCAATTTAGAAGATGTAACAATTAAAAAAAATGTGTTAAAAAAATTATGTTACACAATGGTAGGTACTTCATCGCTTGTCTGAATCTTCACACAATCAGTTCCAATTTTGAAAACGATACTTAAACTCAAAGTGAATTTGGGTTCATTGAACCATATAAGGAGAAAAATGAGTATTGCTAATTTATTTTATTTATTTATTTTATTTTATTTATTTATTTAAGGAGAAAACACAGATAAAGACAGTAATTAAAAGATAATTTTGTAAAACAATAACTTGAGAATTTGCCTGCATCCTAACTATTTCTCACTAATTGACTGGTAGATAACAATTTTAAATATTTTTATAAATGTAAATAAGTAAAAAGTATAAAAGAAAATTATTTTGTATATAAATAATGCACAAATATTTTTTATGTAAGTTTAGAGATAAATCATTAAAAAGCCTTTAAAGAGTATAGTGAATGAAGTAAGTACACATTTTCTTTTTTTATAGGAAAACAGACTTCAATTTACTACCAAAAGCACTAAAATTTATTAAAAATCTGTTCAAATTTTTCGTAATCCGGTTAAAAACGGGATTGCAGGCCCTTAAATAATGAATTTATAGGTTTCCTAGTAAACTTTTACTAAAATACGAATGTATGATCACGTTGTCCGAACAAGTTTTAATGAAAATCGTAATATTTTCGTATTTCTTCATAATATATATTAGGAATGTACCAAAAGTTTATCAAAACCCAATCGGCTTACCGCCTGCAATCTCATTTTTAACCGAATTATCAATACTTTGAGGGGATTTTTAATAAATTGGCCAAATTTGTTTTAATAGTTACGCAAGACGCACGAACAACCGAAATTAGTATTTTGATAGTTATGAAAGTTGAAGACAATATTAGAAATTCCTAAACGATATTTGAAACAGAAAAATCAGAAAAAGAAACGGTCAAATCTGATTTTTCATGATTTTTCAAATATTCGTTTAGGAATTTCTAATATTGTCTTCAATAATTAAATATTACTGTTTGAGGTTTTACTCACTAAGTTATTCCAAAAAATTAACCATAAAAGTTGAGTTAAGTAAACGTTTGTGAGCTTTTGCGTGTTGATTATACTCACTCAACAACAGTAAACTAAACCAGTCACGAATTATTTCTGTCCACAAAATATTTAAAATAAAACTTAATACACTATTCCTGTGCCATCGTGTTCCAGTGTAAAAGTCGTGAATCTGTTCATTTCTTTGTGTCCTCAACAATAAAATAAAAGCCTGAAGTTTTAATAACAAATAATAATAACTTTACTTAAATTCAATATTTAATATTATTGTTGCACCAAAGGCAGGTAACCTGCATTTCCGCACGCCTTGTCACCGTAGTAGTTACTGATACCTACAAATTACTACTTGTAAGTGAACTTGATTCCAGACAGTAATCAGGGGAGTTCAACCTACTATTAATTTTTAATTTTTATTAACCTAAATCCGAACTCATCATGGATGCGCAGACATACATATCCCTTGCACAAGATGCCATCAATGCACTAACAAGTATTGTGATGGATCCCAATAACAAATTTACCAAGGAGCATATTGCCAAAATAATGCCCAACACTAATAATATCCTAGGGTCCATAGGCCAAATGGCTGCAAGAATGGCTACCCTAGAAGGTGAATTGTCAGTGTACAAAAATATTCCTTCTGCTGTTACCACTACTAATTTGCAAACAAATAACATCTGCGATATTATTGCTGAGATGAATGATCAAAATTTAAGGGAAAAAAATATTATAATATGTAACCTCCCCGAAAGCAAAGCAATAACCCAGACTGATATTATGAAAGACGACACTACCAGCATAAAAAAAATCATTTTCGACCTGGACAACTCTACCAATTCTCTTGACCTGAAAGTTTACAGAATCGGGAAAAGGGATACTAATAAACCGAGGGGTGTAAAAGTCGAGTTCCCTGAGTCTAAATGGCCGAAAATCTTACTCGGTAAAAAACACTCGCTGAAGAATAACATCCGCATGTACCCTGATCAATCAGTTGCTCAAAGGAACTATCTAAATAATTTGCGAATCGAACTAAAAAATAGGCAATCATCGGGTGAGCAAGACATTACAATCAAGTACATTAATAATCAACCAACAATTGTAAAATTAAATCCAAAAAACTGACCCACAAACTAATAATATATTATCAAAATGTAAGAGGACTGAGAACGAAACTTCAAAAACTAAAATGTACATTACCAACGATGAATTACGAAATTTATGCTCTTACTGAAACATGGCTAAATGCTGGCATAAACGATCAAGAACTGGGATTTTTAGATTATTTCATTTACAGAAACGACAGATGTCAAAGTTCCAGCAATAAAACAAGAGGTGGCGGCGTACTATTGTCAGTATCAACCAAACTGAATTCGAAGAAACTGAAATGCCTTCACAAACATCTTGAACAAGTGTTTGTAATGGTTTCCTTAAAAAATGAAAAACTTATAATCGGTTGCACATATATACCACCATCCTCCGGCCTGCAAACATATAAGGAGCACCACCTTGAGGTTGAAACTATGCGAAGAAAATTTCCTGATGCTACATTTATTCTGATGGGTGACTACAACCTCCCAAATATTGTATGGGACATTGAGAACATCGCGTCCTCGAGTCCGGACAACATCAATCATGGCTCCCATGAAATTATAGAAATGTCGAACTTTTTAAATCTGCATCAGAAAAACCATGTGTACAACATCAATTCTCGTCTTCTCGATCTTGTCTTTACAAATTCTTCTAATGTTAATGTGTATGCCTCTGATGAAATGATTCTTCCATTCGATAAATACCACCCCCCTCTAATAATCAATTACCTCAATACTTATGTTAAGGTAATTGACCCCACGATTGTCAAGCGTAATTTTGAAAAAGCAGATTACCCAAAGATTATAGAATTTTTATCTACTTATAATTGGACTTATGATCTCACTTGTAAAAGCTCAAATTTAAATGAGGCCTTAGAATACTTTTACAATGTAATTTATCAAGCAATCGATAGATTTGTACCCCTACAAAAATATTATACTTCTAAATTCCCTAAATGGTTCGATTCTGAACTAATTAATCTAACGTACGATAAAAAAAATTGCCCACAAACGTTATAAAATAAATAGAACGCTAGATAATTATATCGCATTCTCCATTCTGCGTAAAGATTGTACTAGGCAATCGAAAGTATGTTTCAAAAAATACACCAACAATGTTGAAAATTCTATTTTAACAAATATTAATAAATTTTGGAATTACGCTAACTCCTTTCGGAAAAATAACTCTAACTTTCCCGGTACAATGTTTTATGGGAAAAAAGTGGGTCATGACAAAAACGATATTGTAAATTTATTTGCAGATTTCTTCAAGAGTGTATATGTTGAAGACAATGACAACATATTATCTGACAAACCCCAATTTACCGAAAGCTCACTCAACTTGCATAACATCCATGTGGTAGTAGATGATGTTGTGACTTTTATCAAACAGCTGGATACCAGGTCGAATTCGGGGCCAGATATGATTCCCTCAATATTACTTAAAAACTGTATTCATGTTCTAGCTCTTCCTATTACTATAATTTTCAATTTATCCTTATCTACAGGTTGTTTTCCTGAAATTTGGAAAAGTAGCTTTATAACACCTATTTTTAAAAAAGGAGATAAATGTCAAATTGAAAATTATAGACCCATATGTATTATGTCATCACTACCTAAACTTTTAGAAAAGATTATATTAAGTAAAATCATGCATCAAATTAAACCAATTATATCAACATTTCAACATGGTTTTATGCCAGACAGATCTACGTCATCTAACTTATTGCTTTACGAAAATTTTATTTCTAATGCACTGTCCAAGGGTCTTCAAGTTGATACAATTTATACTGACTTTAGCAAAGCCTTTGATACTGTTTCTCATCGCATTTTAATGGAAAAATTAGAACACTTGGGAATAAGCGGCAACTTTCTCGAATGGCTTAGAAGTTACTTATCATACAGAAAATTATCTGTAAAAATTACCTCCACAACTTCTTACACTTTTTTTGCCTTAAGTGGGGTCCCCCAAGGTTCCCACCTAGGACCAATTCTTTTCCTACTATTTATTAATGACATTTCACTAATTTTCGATAATATTCAATTTCTTCTATTCGCCGATGATCTAAAGATGTTTAAATCGATCGGTAATTCTTCTGATTGTTTAACTCTACAAATGAACTTAAATAAACTTTATGAATGGTGCATCGTAAACAAATTACATCTTAATATCAACAAATGCCAAACGATCAGTTTCCATAGATCTAAAACCCCTTTATTATTCGACTACTCAATTAACAATGCCAATCTAAAAAGAGTTTTTGAATTCAATGACCTTGGAGTTGTCTTTGACTCCAAATTACGCTTCTTGAATCACATTAATAGCATTACCAGTAAGGGATTACAAATGCTTGGATTTATTCTCAGAATCGCTAAAGACTTTAATAACATAAAAACTATAAAATTACTGTACACGTCTCTGGTTAGAAGTCAGGTTGAATACAATGCAACCATTTGGTGTCCTCATTTCAACTCTCATTGTTTAAAAATTGAAAAAATTCAAAATAAATTTTTACGTTTTATTAATTTCAAAATTGGTATTCCTATTATTGAAATCAATTATGTCAATTTACGCAGTAAACTTAACTTATTGAAATTATCTGAAAGGCGAAAAATATTTGATCTTCTTTTATTATATAAAATTGTGCATTCAAGGTTAGACTGCCCTGACACTATAAACTTGCTATCTTTACATATACCTCCAAAATATACTAGACGGAATATTTTATTCTACAACAATAACTTCGCCACGAATTCTGTGTTAGAAAGAATACATAGGTTGGGTAATGAACTAAGTGATGTCGCTGACATATTTAATTTAAACTTTAATACATTTAAAGCCAAATTAGTCTACCACTTTTTAAATGTAAATAATGTATAAGAAATCATTATATTTTATTTCGATTTTCTATTGTTTGTTTTATACTGTTGCTAAAAATGAAATTTGTAATTTTTATGTACTTAAAAGCCCAATAGGGCGTCAATAAATAAATAAATAAATTATAAGTCAATGCCATCTAATATAAATAAATTAAGTCAGTAGAGAAATGGCGTAACTCACAAAATCATGGAGTTAAAAACGCCTTAAAAAAATGTTATTTGAACAATTTACCTGTAAAAACGAAAGCTTCACGTAAATGCCTTGCCATATGGAGACATCATGATAAATTTACAGGCCTTATTAATAAAACATCAACTTAAGAATGTTTTATCGATTTGTCTTGATACTATATCAGGCCGATAAATTTTTTTTCGCTGTAATGCAAAAATATTCGGTATTTCATGAACACGTGTTCCAGCATCATGATAATATATTCGTAATTTACTACAAGTTTTTCAGGAAACATGTTAATTCATTCGTAAGGCCTGCAATCCCATTTTTTACCGAAATAACCAATAATTTGAGGAGATTCTTAATAAATTAGCAATTATATTTTTTTCGGTGCAGAAAAATTAAATACTTTGAATGCAAGTGGAAGTACATATAACGCAATGTTCAAAAGAAATGCGAGCACTTTCGTGCTTTAAAAGGTCCATTTCCTCTGTACCCACACACTGATCAAATCGTTAAAATATTTCAGCGTACGCAATGAAATTCGCAGGATCGTAATAAAAGTTACGGCATCAAGGCTTTGGGCTCCAGGCTTTGATACCGGCCAACCTCCGCTAATGTCGTACCGTCAAAAGGACTCGACGTATCTTAGTGTATCTATCTGCAGTTGTGATGGTCGCCTACTTGGAAAGCCATGCGCATGTCGAAACGTACGCAAACATGCTTCATTTCATAAACTCTCAGACTGGGGGGCGAACCGAAGATACAAGAGGTGAACTAAATTTAATATTCAGAAATTTATTGGACAACACTGTCAGACTCCGTGGTGAAAAAAAACAAGTTGATGTTAAATCTTTTATGTAATGTTTGTAAAATAAATACAATTTCAGACTGCTTGTGCAAGCTTTATCAAACACGCTTAATAATGCCTTTGGGTTCCATAGCCACAACTTTTGGTTCTTTGGCGATATTTCCTTGATTTCATATTAAAATTAATTAAATTTCAACAAATTAACTCCGTTTAAAAATGGACGGGAGGAACTTACAATACATAGGTGGGAGTTAATAGGTATAATTTTACATTGTTATTTTGATATCAAAATTATGTATTTCACCAACATTTAATACAAAAGATTCCGTAGGTCACAAGGACCACAACGGACTGGCCCAGATGTGAATGCATGATTGCCACCAATAGTTGATAGAATGCATCGTCATCGACAACGGTTCTATCTGCCAAGTTTCAGTTGAATTCAATTTACTTGTCAGGTAGGCACATGGAAAAGTGCATTTTTTAGGTATTTTTCAACAATTTTCAGTAAAATCTGAAACCATGGATTTCTATCTCATTTTTTACCCCTGCGAAGGCTTTGTTGGTAGCATCGTCTGTCGGCTTGTTTTAAAAAGTAACGATTAAAACAAAATATTTAAGTTAACTATGAAAATCAGATATTGCAGTATTTTCACGTCGAAGTTACAACAAAACATTTAATTGCAGTTCGCAGAAAAGGAGCGCTCACTCTTAAAGTTGTAGAAGTTCTGTAAGTTTTGTAACTAGCCTACGAGCTCTCGACACATCGGCTGCAGATAGAATTGTAAAGAGACGCCGCCTTCTGGTGCCCTTTTGTTGCCTAACACGCTCGTAAAGCACTAAAGAGTCAAAGGTATATAGATCAGAAGATGCTAGCTGACATTTATATACGACACGCTCTCTCAAATGTAAGGCGGCATTTGACTACACGGATACGGACAATGCATTGTATGTCTAGGCGGT
Organism: Hesperophylax consimilis; assembly: GCF_061612785.1. Lineage (NCBI taxonomy): Eukaryota > Metazoa > Arthropoda > Insecta > Trichoptera > Limnephilidae > Hesperophylax > Hesperophylax consimilis. Next base: position 35,797,538 of record NC_142850.1, read on the forward strand.
GAGGTTATGTGGGAATCACTTGATATTACCGATAACATGTTATGCTAAAATGTTTTCTAATCGGATTCCTCACTTCTGCAGTATAAAGGTGATTTAAGATGGTGTTGCACAGCCTTTTATAACTTTACAATGAGAATAGGTTATGTAAAGATGGCGTGGAAGACGCTTGATCTATCGAGAGGTCAGATTGCAAGAGAAGTCTGTCCTTTAGAATGTAAAAACATCATAATATGACATGTATTGTAAAAAAACCAACAAATTAATAATGAATTCCTTGCAACGCGAGCAGTGGTTTGTAAAGGATTCTTTGTTGTCACCTGTATTAAAAAATATATTACCTACCATAGGTAACTTACTTAACGACAAAGACAATCGTTTCTAAGCACCTTAACTCCTTTCCTATCTTTCCCTAAATAGAGCCTCCATACATCATCACCCAAGAAGATATAGCCTTAAGGAAATTATACTTCCCCTAGTTGTTTCAAAGAATTTAAACAATGTATCAAATTTATGTTAAAATTCAAGTTTTGTTATTATTTCATCGTGGGACGGTTCTCTCACAGTACTTGGATAGTAAGATAACTTGCATAGGACTTTAACAGAACATTAATATTAACTTTGAAATTTGTTGAATTGTTCAAAACGACTTGTTGATTGTCCACAATATTATTTTTAACAAAATAACGAACCCCTTAACTCGGTATCATAAAATATATCGTTTTACCTGTATTTTTGTTCTGAACTCCCATACTACCTATGTTTTATAAAGAAATTCGTTTCTTTTGTACTTTTTCCACTCTTCATATGAAATGGATATATCATAAACGATTTTAAACCAAACAATAACAACTGGTCAATTTTATGTGAGGCGAATACTCATATGATGAACTTGAAATAAAAATAAACCTTTCTTCTTTAGAAAAAGTAGGAAATATTTTAATTCATTTGACTTTTCGAAATGATTAATGGTGTGATTGACTCAATTACTTTGTTGCCTTCCTGTAGAATCGAAATAATGAATTGCTTTTCCTCAATCAGCACTCATGGATACCATTTACCAATGTCCAGAATAGCCAGGCTAGTCAACTAAAGTCAGGGCATATTTTGGTGTAAGTCTTAATGACTTTTGTCAGTCATTTCGCAAGGAATCTAAGTATTTTGTATTGATATGACAGAAGTCGTGAAATCCATCAAAACATTGTTCCTGTCTAGGTAATTGTGATTACTTTTGTTGTTTTTTATGCCTTTTTTGTCATAGCTGTAAATATATATATTTTTTAATCTTATATTGCATCATTTCTCCTTGTATTATTTTCGTGTAATGTGTTGTAATTGGACACAGTACATTAATAAATAAATAATTTTTAATTTTATACTTTTATTATTCCTTCTAAAATAGCAGCAGGTTTTACCACACAACAACGCATCTTTACTGCCTTTAAACCTTGTAACAAGGGCCTGGATTCTTCGATTCCCTGTATTTTTTGTTCTAATCTACCAGAAGGTCATATTGCACGAGGAGCCGAAGAGGTAGGCCTGATTAATTTAAGTTGGCCCGAGCTCTGAGCAGTCGCAGTAGATAGGACCCTGATAGCCGATGTGATAGAGTCGTATCAGAGATCGGCGGGCGGAGGTCCCGCCAAGAAATGCGACCGCCAAGCAAATTTACTACTACAAGATTCGAACATTTGATAGGGACAGCTTAACCCTTGTGTTGCCAATACTTGAGGTTTATCACCGTGCTGGTGAGGATGAAAGGGTTAGCATTCAGCATGAATTGTATATGTGCGGATTGCAAGTCATAGCTTCCTTGAGGGTAACATGTCAGCTGTGACCACCTAGGCATATAATATTGCAGGTTAAAATATTTTCATTATCATTACAATTCTTTTATATTTTATAAATTGTGAAATGTTTTTTATAAATTATAGGTAGGTACTACTGTTTAATGACCAAATGGCGGTTAAATGAACTGTAAATGAAAATAGGCGTTCATTCGGACTGGTTAAAATCACGGCGAAATTAGGAGAGATGGATAAAGCTTTACCTTTTGATTTTGAAGAAGCTGCAACTAGAATGCTAAATATTACTATCAATTTTAGCCAGAATGGTAAACACATTATTCCTGCTGTAATCTTGGCTATTCCAACCTCAAAATATTATTTGTCGTGCATTAAAAAAAACTTTACTTCACTTTTATCAGCGTGCGTGAACCAGACTTATACATAGCATTCGATTTAAAAAATAAATAAATAGTACCTACCTACTATATACGTACATATTATGTACATATGTCTTTTAGCGTTTTGTTTGTTTTCTAATCCTGATTTAAATAAGTAAATCTTGTGGTGTTTTTAAGGTTATCGTCGTGTGTAACAATATCATAAAGTAGGAAATAAAAATAAAGTAAAAGTACCTACTTAGTGGAAGAAACACGGTGAAGAGAAAAAAGATAATTCAACACATTCTAGTAAAAAACACTTACAGATATGTCATCATTATTACATATATAGTATATAATTTGCCCAGACCGTCGAAAAATCACGTATAGCCTAAATTCTTGACAAAAATTTTGAAAATGACAATTAAAATAATTTTTCTACTATTATACCTACTTTATAACTTATCTGAAATCTTCAAACAACTGATTCCTTTTTTGAAAATGGTACTTAAATTAAAAGCAAATTTGAGTTCATTGAACAAGATTTCACGAAGAACAAACATTTCACATACCGACAACCGAAATTAGTATTTTAAATGATATAAACCTATAATTTATTATGTAAAGTTCTTAATTGTTTTTTTTTTTTTTAATAAAGTCAACACGTAAACTGCGCTGTATAGAATTAAATAAATTACGCCAATGAACCAGAAGAGTCAGCTACCAGCCTACAGCATCCCAACTATAGCTAGAGTAAAGAAAGCAAGTCAGTAATGGGCGCTTTACACGTTGCTTTTTTCCAATTTCCAAATGTGTCATCTTTTTAAATGGATTCGGAATGAAAAAGTGTTATTTTTCGGTAACGATTTTTAGTAGAGTTTCAGATACAGGACATTATATTTGACATCAACCGCCGTCTGTCACTATTTTACATAACTATATTATGTGGAATCTTGCAAGTTTATTTAGTTATTTATTTAAAATTTTGATAAAAAAGACTATACCTCTCATGTGTGAACGTATATTACCGTTCGGTAATGTGAATTTCACGTGTGTTTTCGATGATTTGTTGACGTCAACGGCAGATGCTTTCATGTGATCTATGTATATCTTGTGGTGTCTATATTAAATGGCTAATGTCTATATTAAATCGTAAGCATGAAAATAATCATCGTAAAAGCAAAACAAAATCATTTGGGTGCCACTGTTAACCTTACTGATAAATTACGGAATTTCTAAGAAACGAATAATTTCAAACGCCCAACTGAAATCATTTCATAGTAGCAAATTTTGTATTTCAGTATACTTTTATGTAAAATAAATAATTTATGTTAAAATATACTGTATACTATGTTGTATTGTACGTTTTAACCACTCTGGCGATCATTTGTATGTAGGGTTGCCAGATGTCCGGTCTAGAAAATTTTGGAAAATTTTGTTTTTTTTTTATATAGGCGACATAAATACCTCACTCACGAGATAATTTACAGGGTAAAAGCCGTGAACGATTCTGGCGGGTGGTAACAAGACTTGCTCAAATCTGTTGAGAATGGTACAATATGTGTGCAGTTTTCCCATCTCCAATGCCTTCGTAGAAAGAGTTTTTAGTGTAATGGATATTGTATGGACTGACGAAAGAAATCTACTAGGTGTGGATACCGTAAAAATGTTAGGCGTTTTCTTCAATTTAAATGTCAGTTGCACTGAACTTAAAGATTCAATTTCAGGCAATAAAAGATTATTTAAGGCAGTATCATCTAGTCGCAAATCTGTTAAAAAGTGATTTTATGCTTACCAATAGCAATAATAAATATAAGTTTTAATGTTTACTGAGTGTTTCATTGTGTTCACCCTGAGAAATTTTCGGTAATTTTCTCTGTTTGTTTTGGCCAAAATCAAAGGGTTTTATGATTATCAAAGGACTCTTTGATTTCACTGGTCAACACATTTTTTGTCCCTTTAACGAAAGTAGCCAAATCTGACAGGAAAAACACGCTGATTTCAGATATGTGATTAGTTTTTTTCTATCACGTCAGGTTTTTATGGGTTTTAAGTTTTACTAAAATGTGTATTAATTCATTTTTATTCGTGAGTTATCATTGATTTTTTGATTTTTGACCATCCATTCCATTTGGTCATGCTGCAAACATGAAAGAGAACTATGACAACATGAAGCTGCTGTTAACAAAAAATACATTTGTAAAATACGAATGGAAAATATGTGGTGATCTAAAAATAATAGGGCTCCTACTAGGACTGCAAGCGGGATACACAAAGTATTGTTGTTTTCTATGCAAGTGGGACAGCAGAGACCTGAAAAACCATTATGCCAAGAAGGACTGGTCTACTAGAAAGCACCTTAAACCTGGCACGAAGAATGTTCAACATGCTCCCTTAGTAAAATCTAAAGATATCTTACTTACACCCTTACACGTTAAATTGGGTTTGATGAAATTTTTTCAAAAGGCTTCTCTAAGGATGGAAATGGCATGATTTACTTAAAGCAAAAGTTTCCTAAGGTCACCGACGCAAAAATTAAAGAAGGAATATTTGTGGGACCACAAATAAGGGAGGTCTTGACTGATCCGAATTTTATGACCAGTCGAGCTAGCCGCTTGGTCAGCCTTCAAGAATGTTGTCGAGAACTTTCTTGGAAGTCATAAAAGTGAAGACTATATCAGCATTGTGTCTGAAATGCTCATAGTCTATACAAATATGGGATGTAACATGTAACTAAAAATACGCTTCCTTCACTCTCATTTGAATTTTTTCCCCGAAAATATGGGAGATGTCAGTGACGAGCACGGCGAACGATTTCACCAGGACATTGCGCATATGGAAAAGTGATACCAAGGAAAGTGGAGTCCATCTATGCTAGCAGACTATTGATGGACCCTGCAGAGAGACTCTCAAAATACTCACAAGCGCAAATCAGGAGCAAAAATAAATAAATTTAATTAGTTTTGAAATTTTGTTGAGTAAGTACCCGTCATACTATGGAAGAATTATGTAAAAAAACTTTGTTAAATAATAAAAAAACCTGACCTATTAAAAAAAAAAATTGTTTCATTTCGTGTTTATGGATACTAAATACATATAAAAAAATTAGCTATGCTTAAGGGACATCACTTAAAAAAATAAATGTCGACCAGTGTTTCGACAAATTGTACCAAGAAAAATCAAAGGTACCCTTTGATAAAAAATGTTCGTTTTTTATCTGGAACATCTGGCAACCCTACTTGTATGCATGTAAATTTACCATATTATTAAATTAATATCATTCCCCAAAATATTAATACGTAAACATAGAAACTGCGGTTTAAAGCCAACCTCCTAGATTTCAGCGTTTATCTCTTAGTTTTAGGTTCTATAATTATGGGACATTTATTTGAATTTTTTTATTGTGGGTCTTGAAGAGCCCTAGATTATATAAACGAGGTAAAACAGATGCCGGTACTTGTTCCACGTACGAGGCTTTTTATACAAAAATGACTGAACTGGTGTTCCGCTCTTGTACGTCGAGTTTTACGCACGTACACCGGTCACCGGGGATCGATGCTGCTAGCTTCTTAGAGCGGGCTTCATTAAAATACCTGTAGAAAAGACTCAGCATGCCCGCGTTTAGTCTGTGCATTAGAGGTGGCAGTTTGATGATGAATTATTCATTTATTCATTTTTGGGAAATCAACAGTTTAGATTTTTACAGATTGTACATAAGTAAAATAGCCAAAATAAAACCAATTACGGATTTCCTCCTTTTGACTTTACGTAAGACAGCATTAGAAGAAATAATTAAATTTATGAGAAATGTGAAGTTATAATTATATAAAATAAAAGAATTGTATAAAATAATAGATCAAAATAATACAACAAAAATAAAGGGGGAAAAAAAAACTAAAATTTATATAAAATAAAAGATTATCGATACATTGGTAACCATAAGAATACAAACAATATTGTGCATATAAATAATATCATAACCATAACCATAAGAAGACAATGTTGTGCATATAAATCATACCATAACAGGATTATAAATATATAAATACTAGAAACATAAACATCAGAAACATCAATTCAAGAAACATCAGTGAAATACTCTTTTAAGGTCATTTTATATTTAGTAAATTCGCAATTGAAGATGTCGATATTGAATAATATGTTATATGTCTTCCGCTTCAGAATCCCATTCTAGTTTTAGATCTGAAATTAATTTACTTTTGACTGCAATTAAAACTCCACCACCGCGATTTTGATTGAGGTTATGATAATCTCTATCTCGTCTGTAAATATGGTACCGTGGATCGAAAAGTTCCTCATTAAAGATTGAATTGTTAAGCCATGTTTCACTGAGACATATAATGTCATAGTTGTTTAATAATACATTTTGAAGAAAAATATGTGTCTTGGTTCTGAGACCTCTTAAGTTTTGATAGTATAATTCTAAAGATTCCATTGTATTAAGTATATAGATGTTTATGATTATGATCGCGATCGCATCTTCTTTTTCTTTCGTAGGGTGGAGTGGAACATCTAGTTAGTGAGTTAGTCTAGTACCTCAGGCATCGCTCTGTGTACCTCATCACTCCCGCCGGGGAGTGAATGCAGCGGGCATTCTTTAAACACATGTTTGGTGATCTGCAACGCACCGCTACCAGAGTTTACAAGGCAGTGATAATCCAGGCTGTCTCTCAGTGGGGTTGTGCACGAAATGAGCATTTCTCACGTCAGCCAATTGCCATTGCGAGTTTCCACCTATCTTCTGGAGTGAGAGGTAATCGGAGGAGCCTCTCTTTCTCTCTCCTTCCATTCGTGAATGAATGAATGCAACTCTTGAAAGTGGAAATTAACCCACTTTCGGATATCCAATCGAGCTGAAACTCGGCAAACAGACTCGTTGTTTTGTAGCCAACACGTAAACATATACAAATTTCTCTGAAATTGGACGACATTTTAGCAGTTAATATTCTAAATGAATGTCGGTCCCATCCAATACGGTCCTTGGTGACGTTTACACAGTTAAGAACCAGTTCCTGGCGAGATAGGTTCATTACTCAGTCAAACCAAAATATCTAAATATTTTTAAATAGTATTCGCGACACCAGATCGTGTAAAACGCCCATTAGTAAAGCAGGCAGGCAGACCGGGCCACTCCGGTGAGAGATGAGCGATAAAGCTCTCTGTGCAATTCCTGGAAGTTTTTGTTCGCAGTTTATCGCTGTGCAGTATAAAAGTAAGGTTCGGGGCACTTGGTAAAAATGGATGTGTTGTGATGGTTTGAAGGGTGGGACGGTGAGAGGGTTTTGAGGAAGTGGCCTGTTGTTTAGGGCAGGTGATATATGACTGAAAATTTTGCAAGCGATTTAACACTTGCGGTGCTGGTTCTTTTAAATTTTTAATGGAGTGATAGGAAATCTCCAGAAACTGTTTGGGATTTAATGCGTATGTAATGTACAACATGTATAAGGAAAATTTCAGGAGATATTTTACACTTTTTTATTTTTATTTATTAACTTTCAAAAATACAGTTTTTACTACTTTTAATAATTACTTTTTAAATATATATACAATTTTAACAAGTACATAAAATATACACATAATTACATTAGAACAAAAAAATTCTTTCACATAACCATTTTTTTAACATACATTTCCTTCTGTGAGTCAATTCACAGCTTTTTATTGAGTTTGGTAACATGTTGTAAATTATTGGAACTAGGTATTCTAGAGTTATTTGACCGTATTTATTCAGGTATCTAGGAACTACAAGTCCATCGTTTGCAATTAGTCTTGTATTATAGGAGAATTATTTATTGGTCGAGTATATGAAAAAGTCATATTTCATACCAACAAAAATAATACGTTCGTTTTGCTCAGGAGTCTCTAAGGAAAACAATTTTCCTCAAGGCCTGTATAATTTTTGGGAATGCCTGGAATAAGTTGGGTTTTCAAGCGATAGATGGCTCCAGTCATAAAGCTTACTTGAGAGTCCGACAGATGTCGCTAGAGTGTTGCAATTGCCTGTGGGATATTATTGCGAGACAAGAAGCTTCTAAAAATGGAGAATTACCAACCCTCGGGTAATGAACAGTGAAGCTAAATCTAGACTTATTTATTGTAACGTAAATAAACGCAATTATAGTAAAAGAACTTTTTACTTTTCACAAGAGTTCCCAACACTAAATCTGCAAGTAAAGCAGAGATATAACAATTGGCGCAGCCGGCAGCAGAGACATAACACTATGTGAAGGGTCTTTTGGGGGAAAAGAAGAAGAGAACCCGGGCCTTGAAATGACCCATGTTATATGAGAGAGGCTGTCAAATTATTTCAAAACCGAGCTGTTGAACTCAAGAACGAGTCCTAGAATGACCCGTTTTCACGTGACAAATGTCAACTGTGCACAAATATTGGGAGCGCGTTTCCCGACTTGTCAAAGTAATTAATCGACATCGGAGCAACTTTCATTGAAATATGGCTAGAACAAGGATAATTTTGTTACGTTTATTATCAACGTGATTAAAAATCACTTGAGGAGAATCACTTGAGGAGAAATCAGCTGTCTTTATTCTATGACTGTTGGACGTTTTTAGGTTATTTTTAGCTTTAAGTGTTCATAATTACAGAAAATATCGATAAGACGATGTATGATATAACTATATTTAAAAATCAAACTAAACCACCAAACATAATAACATCCAGTTTCTAACTGAGGTTTCTCGCAAACTCTCTTTTAAATTAAAACTCCGGCTTTAACAAAACACTTGGATTTTGAATGTGACAATGAATATATATCTTAATTAGCAGGCGGTTTGAATAGTATGGACCCCAACCTGGAGGTTCCCATCTTATTTATTACCCCCTGGTCTATACAATATATGACATCTAACGCCATCTATGGGTAACGTTATAAACTAATCTAGTGCCATCTATGGGTGAGTTCATACACTAATATCAAGGATATCACAGTAACGAGATTGTAAATTTTCAAATTCTTCCATCTTTCCTTTATTTCTCATTTCTGTTTTTTATAATTTAATAAAGTCGAAGGCCTCATTTTTTATCACGATACGAGTTGGAGGAATTTACTATACATTTAGTCTCACCTGACAACAAACTAGAATTCTCATATATGTTGTGAACTAATAAAAATGTTGCCTGGTAGTGAAAGTGTTAAAGGATCGATACGTGTAAACAGTATCGCGCGCTGAGGGACTTTTTAAATAGGAAAAATAAAAGTCTCGGGGCTTCGCGAGCTGATAAGGCGTTTAACAGAGCCCCTTTTCAATTAAGTGATAGCGCGGGAGGCACGGCTGCCTCCTGCCTCCTGCTTCATGCCTGAAGTCTGAAGCCTACAGCAAACTACCTTAAGGCCTTGTACCTTCTGCCATTTTTTTCTTACGCAGTCAGACGGTAATTAATGGAATGAAATTTAATCAAAATAATAAAAAAAATATTTATTAGTAAAAGAGGAGAAAAAAATAACGTAATATTATAATAATAATGACTAGCAGTTAAAAACCCGCTTCGCGGGTTTTTTGCTGCTAGGCCCTGCGGGCGGCACTTAGTAGGGCTTCGCCCAGTATAAGGGATACCAACAACAGTTAAAGTTAACCTATAACAACCCAACCTAGCCTAACCTATCATTTTATTATACATATAAGTACATGTCAGATTAAAGATTTATAAATATAAATTGATATTTATAAATGTCTAATTTTACAATCAATGAAGCGTTTATAGCTTCCGTGTGTGTTTCATGTTTTATCATTGGGTTGGCAGTGCCTACACTTCCTACAATCAAAGCCGTATTAAGATCGAGCTTCTTCTGTCAAAATGGTGCGAAATTATTATTTACGTAAATAATATTAATTATCAATATTTAAAAAAATTGTAAATTCAAAGAGTTGTTGTTTATTGTCATTAAGTTGAATCAAATATTTGTTTTCTTTTTAAATGCGTATTAAAAAGGTAGTTTGAATAGATGACATTGTAGGTATTTGTTATGGATTATTTCAAATGAAACACTATAATTCGCTATTATGCCGCCAGAGGTGCGCTCTGTCGGCCAATAGGGAAACTACTCCAGCGGCCGGTAAAGGAGGGATTGATATTTTCAAGGAACGAATGCGTTATATCACGTGATATTTTGTGCGAACGCCATGGGGAATTACATTTTATTATGTACGTATGCATTGATATACAATGGAAATAGATAAAATAATGTTATCCGATTAAACTTTATTTTATTAAAAAACAAATAACTTTTTTAACTTCACTTTATTATATACAACCAATACATGTTTCATGAACGAAGTATACACCGAAGTCAAAAATTAAATATAGATTACAATTGGAAAAAAGAAGTGGAAGGAGGGGGGAGGGGTAAGAGTAGGCTGGGTTTATAAGAATTAGGAATTACAATATGAAAGACCAGTTAAGTGGGAAAATATTTAAAAGAGAGTTTATAAAAAAAATTCTTGTTAATTACATCTACTTTTATAAACATGTTCTCTTATTTCTAAAATTTCGAAATTATTTATTTGTGATGCTTTATATCCTGTGTGAAGTATTTTAAGACCTGAAATTTTTTTTTGCATATAACCATAAAACAATATATTCATAAGACAAATAACATTTAATAACGGTTATTCTAATAAATTGATAGTTGAAATACTAAATAAAATAATTAAACATATTATCTTCAAACGGTATTTTTACCCTAGTTCTTAAGATATAAATAAACAATGGCGTAGAATTCTGTTTGTGGATAACGACACTTCTAAAATTATATATATAAACATTCCTGGTACTATTCAACCGGCGTTTTACACTAATAACAGAATGAATAAATATATTCTTAATAATAAAGATTGCGAAAATCAAACAAAAAAATCAGGAGTTTATAAACTCAATTGGGCTGGATTGTAATTTATTTTACAAAGGTAGAACCAATAGAAACTTTGAAGTCAGAACTAAAAAACATCTCAGGGTTCTAAATGGAAATAGTGAATATGAGTTTGCAAATCATCTTTTGAATCACACTTTCGATAAAAATTCTGGTCTTAAAATACTTCACTCAGGATTAAAGCATCGCAAATAAATAATTTAGAAATTTTAGAAATTAGAAAACATGTCAATATAAAATCAGATGTAATTAATAAGCAAAAAAAATTATAAATAATAATGAAAAATGCCATTGCAAAGTTGAACTAAACTTCCAGAAGAAATCTTATTATTAAACGCTTGATGTTCAAGTAATTTTGCATATTTAAATATACGCGCCAGTCATTTGATTCGTTTCTTCACCGCCAGAGGGGCGCTCTGTCGGCCACCTATAGCCACGATGCGTATCGGGTATCGGCCATATTGAATTAACGCGAGCTTTTTTCGTCAAACGTCAAACGTATTCACGTAATTGTGGATAATTTTCACTGTAATGTAATTAATCCAATGGATTATGAACTTTCTAAGACATATTTTCTTCGATATTATCCAAAAATTGTATGAGCAGAAACGATATTTTTTAAGAAATATCGTATTACATGTGGCGATTCTATTTCAGTATGAAATCGTGTCTTAATCTTTAAAGTCTTATTTAAACAAAATTTGAATTTGACCAATCACAGGGCCTACACCGTCCAGACGCTGGAGTAATAATATTATCAGATTCGATTATTTGTATGGCGCCGTTTTCGTGAGAAAATCACCTCAAGGGCGCTTAACAACTTAGTTTATACATACATTTGATGTATTCCTATGACTTAGACTTATAACTTATTACTTGTAGCTTACAACATAGTTTAATAGCTAGTGACTTATAATTAGTGGTTTATAACTAAGAATTAGCATTATCTTACAGATTATCTCAGTGATTTACAGCTAAAACTTTTGACTAGTAACTTAAAATAAATATATTATTAAATATTTGGTTTTGAAATTGGAATACGCCTGGTTCCTACCGGAATGTCATCTTATTGGAAGACTATTTAAATTTTGGAACATGACAATTGAAAATAAATCTTCGAAATGCATAATTTCGTTTTGAGTGTTCATTTGTTTTGTTTTGGCGGTAATTACCTCGAGGAATCGCGGTGGAACTCTCTATGTTGTGATTGTGTTGTGTGTAGAGATACAGTGATAAGTGATTGGTCATCCCCTTTTTACTTCTTTCCGTACCTCGTTCATTCCTACACATATTACCACCCTAGTCCAGCAAACGGCGTTTTATTTCTTTACGTTTAAATTATTTACAATACATTTTAAGTGCATCTGAAGTTTTCAAATCTTTGGTTTAAACAGTTTTGGATGCAAAATTATACATCATTAGGTATGTGCATCAGACAGAAGGGAGTACTAATATGCAAGTAAAAGTTCGAAAATAGAAAGTAACAATAATAATATTTGGACGATTTGTATAGCGCCGTTTTTGTGCGAAATCACCTCAAGGGCCCAAATATGTGATACATTTCTACAATTATCCTATACCTCATTTAGGGCCATAAAATCCGCTACATTAAAGAAATGCAACAAATTATAAGTAAAAAATATTGTGCTTTTAATATATAGAATAAATATTAATAATGTTATTACTTATTCTATGTTTTTAATACCTGCATTTGATGTGACAATTTCAAATCTAATTATCATGCGCACATATCGTTAAATCGAATACAAAATTTTGGTAATAAATTTGGTAATGTTGTTGATATATTTAGAGATTCCGTAGCAGTGCTTAAACAAAATCTACATAAACACTTTGCTGAAATGTATGACTTCTCCACTCCATAGTGAAAAACCCATTTTTTAGCTTCTGTTTTTTCACTCTTTTCTTTTATGACTTTTTAACTTTAATATATATGTTTTAACTTTACAAATTAATATTGTAATTTAAATAACAATTCGAATATGATTTTAAGTCCCTATAAATGCTGATTAATTTCAATCCATTTATTTTTCTAAGTAAGTAAAACAAAAACAAAAACTGTTCTCCATAATGGTATTCTGTATTATTTGTAAAACATTTATGTACTACAGATATAATAACTATTTTATTTATATATGTACGTAAACTTTTAAATGTCACATAGTTAATGTAATAACACTAATAACAATGTATGTAAAAGCCCAATGGGCGTTTAAATAAATAAATAAATAAATAAATTAAAATTGCAATGTTATAATTATTTATTTAATCCAGAAATATAAAAGAAAACCTTTTAAGATGTAGATACATTATAATAATATAAAAGCAGGACATGCAATGAAATCAGTCTTCCAAAAATGACAAAGTCAACAGTTTTCTACTCTACAAAGGGATGAAATGTTATAATTTGCTGCTAGAAACCATACAGATTACACCAATCAATAAATTCTAAATATTTTTAGAACTTTTATCTTGTATAAAGCAAGACAGAATGTAATAACAAGCAACTACAAACACATTTGGGCAAAAAAACTTCCTATTCTATGGTACTAAACTCTACAACAGAATCCCACATTCCTTAAAAACTCACAACAATATTATACATTTAAATCTCAAATAAAAAGTGGATTCAAAACATAGGGAGATCAGAAATAGATAATATACTTACAACAAATACAGACTGAAACTGAAAACACTCAACTTCACTAAAAACACCTTTTAATATATATATATATATATATATATATATATATATATATATATATATATATATATATATATATAAATATAAAATTATTTCAGAAAAAAACACTATTCAATAAATTTATAATTACTTTATATTATCCATACTACTAAATTTTAATCATATTTAATGAAATCCTCAGCACGGGAGATCCCAGTGAGGATATCATGATATCCATTTATTATAAAAAAATAATAAAACACTTATTATTATTATTAAATAGTTTGTAAATAATGATTAGTAATTTATAAACATAAATGTACAAATAATATCTGAAATAAAATAAATTAATATTACAGAACACCTCTCAAAATAAAATAAAAAATAAAATTAAAGTCTTCCATAGATATTTAAGTCTTCAGGCCTCTGCCATATTTTCACAGAAGGTCGAATTATTTCCGCTTTGCAATAAAATCCAAATATTTGGAATATTTCTGAACGCATCCGAAAACTAACAGTTTTTGTGAAAGGTGATAATATACGCTGTCAAATTTTGATGTCATAAATAATAATACAATTTCTAATAAATTGAATTTTTTTTATGTAAGCATTAAAAAATACAAAATTGCTCACCTTACGTTTTTTGTAACTAAAATTATTGATTTTATTAGACAAATGCATTATATACGTTATTATCAATTTACTCTTTTGTGGTTTCAATAAAAAGAATTAATTAAAATTTCACGAAGTTTCATAATGTTTCAAAATTGTGATTCGAACCTTTGATTTCATAAAAGTGCACATTTTTATTCTTCTGTGGTTAATTTATAGAATTGAATATAAAGCGTGGTGTTTCTTTTTTCTAACATCGTTTAGATCACATTCTCACTATAGCAGTAAGGGAGATTCAACGATTTCTAAGAGACCATATGAGTTGTTCCCAAAAGCGAACAAATTAGAATGAAGATTTATGAGTTTAAGTTCCTTAACACTTAAACCAAATGATTCAATGTCAAGACGTGAGATTTGTGATACCAGTTCGTGATAAGTGATGAATCCAGGAAAAATGTACGACACCTGTTGATGTTTTGTCTTCCTTTCAGGAGACTTTTTGACCAGATGCACAATGCAGACGATACGATTGGATATTAGACAACATTATTATGGTTATAAGTTACAAGCGTTTGTCATCTCTTCCATCACCAAAATTTAAATTTACCAAAAATGATTAATGAATTACATTCACTTCAATTGACCGTGGGACATAATATATAACTATTCTACTACTAATATTTCTATGTGAATCGAATACAAATTCAATTAGTTAAAAGAACGCCAAATCCTAAATGTGGAGCACTTCTCTGCTATTGCATGCGAATTATTTAGCTTATTTTGCAGACTACGCCAATCGAAGAATTCCATCATTACTGCCATGCTTGCCTGAATGAGTCTCATCGGGAGGCATAAATTATTGTATTTAATATTTTTCACTCTGTTCTGTTTTTATTCTGTATACATAATATGTGTTGTTATTATGTCTATTTTTTATTATTTAGAAATATGAAATGTGTTGCGTACACTCCAGAACCCCTGCGTAGATTTCATCTGATAGTATTATTGTCCTAGCGTCTGGACGATGTAGGCCCTCTGATTGGTCAAATTAAAATTGTCTGTTTCGGGTAAATTCAGCTAACTTGAAAATTAAGACACGATTTCATACTAAAATAGGATCGCCTCATAATAATACGAGATTTCTTCAAAAGCATCGTTTCTGCTCATATAATTGTTGGATAATATCGAAGAAAATATGTTTTAGAAAGTTTTTTTTTTTTTTTTTGTATTAGGCAATTCACCCTAAAGAGAGTGCTATGTGCCATTAAAGTTAAGGGAGATGGTTATAATTTTATGGGAAATCTATACGGGAATAGGAAATCTCAAATATTGAAGTCATTCAAGTCTATGAACTTGTATAGAACTGAGAAAATGCGAGAATTGTTGAGAGAAAGTAAATAAGGAATACTAAGGGGAGATTGGTGGGTGATTTTTATAAGTAAACGATAAATGCCTTTGAAGGATGAATGATTTTTACAATTAAAGAAAACGTGATCAAGAGTCTCATTTTCCATGCCGCACTGGCAGAGTGGACTATCTAGGACCCGGATTTTAAACAAATGGGATGCAATGGAGCAATGACCAATTCTCATTCTCGAGATACAGGATATAAATCTTTTGGATTTTTTCTTGCCGTGGAACCAAGGTTTACTTGGAATATGATTTTGTATTCCAGCATAAAAAGCACCAGTTCGGGTTTTCGTATCAGTCCAATTTTCTTCCCAGGAGCGGATCATGTTGGATTTAAGAATTGGAATGACGTCAGAGATAGGAATTCTAAAATCTAAAGGATTAGAGGCAGAAATTGTTCCAAGTTTAGCTAGAGAATCGGCTTTCTCGTTACCCTCAATTCTCAAATGGCCAGGGACCCAAACCAATATTGTCTCGAAATTTAATTCATTTAAAGATTTAAGGGTGTTTCTGATATTATAAATAATATGGGTTTATGGATATTTGAGGAAATTTTCAACACTGCGCTTAGTGAGTCAGTGCCCAGTAAGGCTCGTCGAATATTGAAAAGCTGGATTTGGTTCAAAGCTCGTTCAATTGCGAAGCATTCTGCAGTAAATATGGAAATTTCTTTAGGCAATTTATAAGACAAATCTAAACCGAATTCAGGAATGTGTACCGCAGCTCCACAATCTTTGCTATCAGACTTAGAACCATCTGTGTAAATGAGAGAAAATTCTGGAAACTTAGAAGATGTAATGTTTTAAAATTTTTCCTCAACATTTTGATTAGATGAGGTTAAAATATCAGTTCGGAAGTCTGAAGTTATAACGTTGGGGATATAATTGATAGAATCAAATGGGATGGTGAAAATAGGAAGGATAGGATCTTTTTGTAGATTTTGGAGGGAAGAAGACAGAGATTTGAATGAAAGAAAACTTTTTAGAAGGAGAGGAAGTCGATTTATATCTGTCGATCTTTTTTCGTTATTTAAGTAATTGAACAAATAATCAAGGCTTTGTTCTAAAGGGTGACGCGATATAGAAAAATATTTAAAAATATATTTATCAGCTAGGAATTGTCTCCTTAAAATTAAGGGGGGATCAACACATTCTACCTGGAGAGAATTAATTGGAGAAGATTTCATCGCTCCAATAATTATTCTGAGCGCTTTGGACTGAATTCTTTCAAGTTTTTTGTCCAAATATTTAGGAAGAGGATCAAAAAGAAATGTTCCATAATCCAAATGGCTTCGCACTAGAGCACCATACATTAATTTAAGAGTAGTAGGATGAGATCCCCACCACACTCTGGAAACAGCTCGCATAATATTTATCCCCTTTTCACACTTAGCCGAAATGTTCTGAATATGCGGGAGCCAGGAAAGTTTATGATCCAAAAGTAGTCCAAGAAATTTAATTTACTTAACTATTTGAAGAGGGACATTATCAAAGCAGACAGAAAAGGGGGGTATTTTTCTTTTGCGCGTAAAAGCTACTACTTTGGTTTTAGACGTAGCTAAATTCATCCCATTTGTCAACAACCAAACTTTAATATTATGTAAAGCCAAATTCAATTCCTTCGCAGCGCGCGATAGATTTTTGTGTGATAAATATATAAGGAAATCATCAGCAAAATAAAGTCGCTTGATAGAAGAACGAATTACACTGTCTAAATCACTTATATATATATTAAATAATAATGGACTGATTACGGACCCCTGGGGTAACCCCTTCCATAGTTTGCGATTTATAGTTTTTGAGGAAAAGTGGATAATAATGGATCTGTCTGTTAGTAAATTAATAATAAATTGAACTAGTTTTAAGGGAATTTTTATTTTAATTAATTTTTCTTTCAAAATGTTAATTAATACATCGTCGTAAGCTGACGAAAGATCAAGAAATGTGGCCAGAGTGCAAGAATTAAGAGACTGAGATATACGGATGTCTGTTGTTAACACACTTAAATTATCTATGGTTGATTTCTTTTTCCGGAAGCCATATTGATTAGGAGAGATAATTCTGTGATTTTCAACAAACCATTCCAATCTGTTCTTTATCAAGTGTTCTGCTACTTTCATTAAACATGACGAAAGAGCAATAGGACGATAGGATGAGATTTCAGATGGATTTTTGCCAGGTTTTAAAATCGGAAGGATTTTTTGAACTTTCCAGACTTCCGGAATAAATCCCGTTTCGAACATGTAATTAATTAGGGATAAAAAATATTCAACCGACATGTCTGAGAATGCTTTAATGAAACTATATAAGATTCCATCAGGGCCAGGAGAAGAGTCTGGAAGGGAATTGATTACTCGATTTAATTCACTTTTTGAGAAAGGAGAGTCCAACCAGCTAGAGTGAGGTGGATAAGAAATAAAGGAAGGCATTTCCTCACATCTGGCAACTGACGGAGGAGCTATCTTATCAGCAAAACCTATAATAATTTCTTCTGGAATATGTTTAGAACGCTGCGGAGTATATGACAAACCGAATTTTTTTAAATTGGACCATACGGATGACTGGGGAGATTCAGGAGACAAGCGTTCATAGAATTTTCGCCATCCAGACCGCTTTTTGTTTTTCAAAACGCGTTTCGCTTCTGCCTGGGCGCGTTTCACAGAAAGGTAATTTTCGAAAGACATACATTTACGGAAAATGGAAATTGCTTCTCTTCTGGATTTAACGACACTAGTGCATTCTTCATCCCACCATGGGGTGGAATGTTTTATCTTAATGTTAACATTACGTTTTTTAAGTGTTTTTTCTGCAGCTTTTATTATCATGTTAGGAAATAATTCACATTGTAAACTAGTGTTGATAAGGGAAGACTTAGATGCTTGAACAATGGAGTCTAATTCTGAAGAAAAATTTCTCCAATTCGCGTCTTTCGTTTTAAATTTAAAACTATTGTTTATCGAAAAGGAGTGCGTGGAAGATAGATGGTGGAAGGAAATTATTATAGGAAAATGGTCACTGGAAAGGGGATCTTTAAGAATGTTCCAAGAACATATGGGAATCACCGAAGATGAGCAAAGAGATAAATCGACTGCACTTTTCCGATGTTGAGGGGCAGTGAAACGAGTTGGAGATCCATCATTTAGTATACATAAATTATGGGTATCCATAAAATCTAATAGATTATGGCCAGAACGGTTTGTTAACTCACTGCCCCAAGAAGGAGAATGAGCATTGAAGTCCCCAAGTATCATATACGGGGGACGAATCTGGGATATAAATGTTGACCATTCGTTTTCAACAAAAATTGTAGAGGGAGGGATATATATTGATAGTAATGTAATATCAGATATAACAGCAGCTACTATCTGAAAATTATTGGAGAGAGTGTGGAAAATAATTTGTTTAAAAGGGATAGAATTATGTATAATAAGAGCAGTGCCACCTTTGCCATCCAGTCTATCATGTCTTAGACAATGATATCCAGGAATATTAAATTGGTATGAGGGTTTTAACCACGTTTCGGAGATGGCAGCAACTGAAATATTATGTTCATCAAGTAACTGTACAAGATCAATTTTGTTGGCGAATAGACTTCTACTATTCCATTGAAGTATTTTGCTCATTTGCGGATACATCGGGAAGGCTAGAGAGTAAAGATTTCATATAATCGGCAGCGTTGGACGGTACTTTATTGTTATTTGAAAGGATCGTAATTAATAGGGTAATTAAAGTTTGAATAAAAGAAGAATTTTCAATCGTGACTTTAGGGAAGATATCGGAAGTGGAACAGTTTTTTAAGGCAGTCCCATTGGGAGCCTGGGATTTATTATTCCCATTCGGGTTAAGTAAAAATTTCATTATGTAGTTTTTTATCGAAAGAAGGAATAAATTTTGGATTAGATTTTATCGGTTTGAAAATTGTTTCTTTGTGGGAAGATGATAGAGGGGATTTAGGGGAAGAAAAATGAAAGAGAGAAGCGTTAGACGTTATCTCTGCAAAAGATTTTTTTGTAGGAGGGAATAATTTAGAGGCCTGAAAGTAGGAAATATTGTCTGCAGCCATTGACTGTTTGATATTTCTCTGTCTAGATAACTCTGGACAGGCCACACTAACAGCAGTATGGTTGCCCTTACAATTAATACAAATAGGGTTATTCGTTGTATTTTGACACTGTTCAAAGGGATGATCCTCTCCGCAATGGAAGCAACGAGGAGGGGAACGACAAATAGGTTTTGAATGGCCAAAACGGCAACAGCATATAAATGAGGAGCGAAGACAATAATAATGACAATAATAGTATAAAAGTAAGAATGGGAGATAATAATAAGTCAAAGCATGAAGATGGTTCAAAGGGCATTAGAAATTAGACATTGCGTATTGACTGTCGAAAGTCATTTAGGCATATACCACAAAATTCAATGCTTTGACTTGACAGTGAGTTGACAGTGAAAATTATCCACAGTTACGTGATTATGTTTGACGTTTATAAAAAAAATCACGTGTTCCTTCTATGGCCGATACGCACGCCTATAGATGGCCGACAGAGCGCACCTCTAGCGGTATAAAAACGAACCAAATGGCGCGAACATTTAAATATGCAGCTCACATTATTTGACTACTTACGATTAACAAGTGTTTAATAAGAAGATTTCTTCTGGAAGCTTATCACTTTGTAATGGCATTTTTCATTATTATTTATATTTTTTTGTTTATTAATTATATTTGATTTTATATTGACATGTTTTCTAATTTCTAAAATTTCAAAATTATTTATTTGCGATGCTTTATATCCTGAGTGAAGTATTTTAAGACCTGAATTTTTTATCGAAAGTGTGATCATTATTCAAAAGATGATTTGCAAACTCAGATTCACTATTTCCATTTAGAGCCCTGCGATATTCTTTAGTTCTGACTTCAAATTTTCTATTGGTTCTACCTTTGTAAAAGAAATTACAATCATCCCAATTGAGTTTTTAAACTCCTGATTTTTTTGTTTGAATTTTGCTATCTTTATTATTAAGAATATATTCATTGTTATTAGTGTAAAACGCCAGTTGAATAGTGTTTGTTTCAGGATTGTTTTTATATATAATTTTAGAAGTATCGTTATCCACAAACAGAATTCTACGCCATTGTTTATTTATACCTTTAGAAAGACCGTTTGAAGAGAATATGTTTAATTTTTTTATTTAGTATTTCAACTATCAATTTATTAGAATAACCGTTATTAAATGCTATTTGTCTTATTAATATATTGTTTTATGGTTATATGCTATTTGTTTTTTTCAGGTCTTAAAATACTTCATTATAAATAGTTTTGAATTTTAGAAATGAGGAAACATGTTAACATAAAAGCAGATATAATTAACAAGAATTTTTTTATAAACTCTCTTTTAAATATTTTCCCACTCAGCTGGTCTTTCCCGTCTAACGATATTGTAATTCCTAATTATTATAAACCCAGCCTACTCTTACCCCTCCCCCCTCCTTCCACTTCTTCTTTCCCAATTGCAATCTAAATTTAATCTTTGACTTCGGTGTATATACAATAAAATGTAAACATTTTATTTATTTATTTATTGGACAATTTGCATAGCGCCGCTTTTGTGAGATATCACCTCAGGGGCTCTATATTGTAATAATCTACCTTTATATATAGATTTTTACTCTCCTGATGATGTTGTATATATAATCTAACTTTATACTTTATTAGATACAGTAACAGTTGTAGGTAAAGAATTACCACCAGTTGGGTAAATTTACCACCTTTTAATTAAACCGACTGCTAATCTCATCGTACAATTACCCTCCTTTTATTCATAAACACGGGTACAATTAATCAATATGTAATAATCTATTATTTAAGTCAACTTTGTTATAACTATCTTTAACTGTGACAAACTAAACGATATTGATTCAATTTATAAACATTGACGGTTGTAACACATATTTAAGCACTGCAAGTCTCCTATGAGCTAATTATATTAGGTACCTAAGATAACAGTTAATATCAGTTGTAGACATGTAGTCAATAATAGTTTTTAATTTGAAATAATCCATCACAAATACGTAAAATTTAATTTATTCACAATTTATCAACTGTCATTCTTATTATGCGTAAATTTAGCATGTTATTATTAATTAACTCCTTCCTGTTCCGTATTTTAAAAATATATATACTCACCCTCTCTGTCTATTAAATGTAACTGTTGTTAATATCACTTAAAATGGGCGAAGGCCAACTAAGAGCCGCCCGCAGGGCCTAGAAGGAAAAAACCCGCGGAGCGGGTTTTTAACTGCTAGTAATAATAATAAACAATTATTAATACTCTAGCGTCTGGACGGTGTAGGCCCTCTCATTGGTCAAATTTAAATTGTCTGTTTCAGTTAAATTCCGCTAACTTGAAAATTAAGGCACGATTTGAAAATGACACGATGCTCATATAATTTTTGGATAATATCGAAGAAAATATGTTTTAGAAAGTTGACAATCCATTGGATTCATTACATTACAGTAAAAATTATCCACAATTACGTATTAAAATTTGACGTTTATCATTATTCACGCGAAAGACAGATTGTTCAGTGTTGCCAGCGTATATGGAAAAAATGTAAAAAACTTTTATAGCCAGTTAGTGTCAAGCAATGTACAATGTCAGTGTGATTATTTAATGTGAGATATATTATAATTATAAATAATTATAAATAATAAATATAATTTATAATTATAAATCCACCATCATAAATTAAATAAAAAATAACCAGTTCCACTCGATACTTAAATACGTAATTAATTATTTTTTTGATATTACAACACCGACCCCATTCGCTGTCATCAGCTGTCATGTTTAATATGTGATAATTACAGAATTATTATTGACGTGATAACCGTAGATATTTCTTTTAAAAACTATCGCTGTGAATCGCTAAAAAGAAATGTTTGTTTTCAGATTATTATTTCAATTTAATTACTATGGCTAAAAGGTATGTGGGCAATATTTTACCAGAATTGGTCAAATTTCGGAATGTTCGAATGAGAGGGAAATTTACCAAGCGATTGAAGTGCCATATACTACAAATTTTAGCTTATCCTCCAGCACGAATGATTGACAGGAGATTGTAGTCAATCTAAAAACTTTAGGAATTTTGTTTGTCAATACAAATGCTACTTGATGTATACAGTGTTAATAGATTTGCCTCATTTGGAGCACAAATAGCTAATATCCCAGGTAATGGTCCATATTGTTTTAAAAAAATTGGTTAGGTTTATCATCTGACTTCCAGAAGTATACAAGTTGCAGGTTAAATACCTTCCTATGCTCAGCTTTATCTATATGATCCTGATGAGGCTGTTAGAGTGCGTATGAGTCATCCATGTTATGCCGATTGCTATAAAAATATAATGCAAATAATTGATGATTGAACTAAAAGAAGCTGTCGAGGAAGAAGAAATACGCATTGCGGCTGAGGGTGGGCAGGTGAGAGATATACGTCTATTATTTACACGTTCATCAGAGGTACAATGCTCCAACCAGTTCTCACGATATCGCTATGGTTTACGTAGCAGACAGACGGGAATTTGTCATCGGGTATAGATATCGCTGTTTAACCTAAAAATGTTGAAGGACCTCAAAGGATGGCAACTTTATCAAAGCATTTAGATCCCATGGTTTTCCCACTACTATTTCCATCAGGTAAATGTGGTTGGACTCCAGGCTTTCAGCATCATGCTGATTTCTGTACTGCTCAATGTCATACTGTAACTGCTATGTAGTTTTATGCAAGTAAATTAGCAGTGCGAAGAAACATATTTAATCCAATCCATTATGCGGGTAAACTTTTTCAACAGTATTTAATTCATGCTTACATTATTTACCAATCTGGTCGCCTAGATTACATTAGGAAAAACCAACGACACTTCAGAGTGGAATGCTATCAAGGTTTGCAAAACCATGTAAGAAATTTAGCCACTGATAGAGGAGTATGTGCAGGTAATACAGTCATTCTTCCATCTTCATTTACTGGTGGACCACGCCATGTGAATAAACTTTATCAAGTTTCAATGGCAATGGTACGTAAATTTGGTCGTCCTGTCGTCGTCATAACTTTTACATGCAATCCCAAATGGACAGAAATACCAACCGAATTGGAACATTATCAATCGGCCGCGGACAGGCCTGATATAGTAGCCAAGGTTTTCCATCTAAAAGTCAAGGAATTTATTCATGATATGACTGAGAAACATGTTTTTGGAAAGGTAATTTGTTGGGTGTATACTTCTGTAATTGATCAGCAAAAAAGAGGACTCCCTCATCTACATGGTGTGTTTACACTTTGCAGCCAAGATAAGTTGTATACAGCTTCTGATATTGATAATGCCGTATCTGCAGAACTACCCCATCCGAAGAACGGCTTTGTACCATATTATTTAAAAAAATAACATTCATGGACCATGTGGCGTACTTAATCCAAGGTCAGTCTGCATGGTATACGGTAAGTGCTCTAAAAAATTCCCCAAATCATTTAAAGATGCTACTGATAATAATTCCGCAGGTTACCCAGAGTACAGGATACGTGATAATTTTTCTGAAAATCACGTTGTTCGGGATATACGTATCGACAATCGATTTGTTGTTCCATATAATGCATTCCTTAGCAAAAAATATGATGCTCATATTAATGTTGAAATTTGTTCCTCTTTGGATAGTATTTATTTATTTATACTGGGTTTTTAGAGATTTTCTCACTTATCTATACATGATCAATCTCACTCAATTTTACTTCTGGCTTTACATTTACCCGACAGCCAATCTGTTTATTTTGTAGAGGGGCGGGAGGAACAGGCTCTTAGGGAAGCATCTACAAGGAACACCTCTTTAACAGCGTGGTTCCAATTAAATCTTAAAGATATTGAGGGACGCTCTATTCTGTATCAAGATGTACCAAATAACTATGTCTTTTCAGCTGGTAAAAAGTGGACGAGGCGACAGCGGGGAGGCGACAACATCATTGATGACATACGAGAATGGACGCAGTGCATGACGGAGGCTTCATTGTATTTGATGCCTAAAATTCTTAGACATCTATTTGTTTTAATTTTAATACAATGTATCCCTTCGATCTTCGGCTGAAGATTTTTTTCATCGTGGTGTTGCTGAAGAAACAGCTATTAATTAATCTTTGTCTTTTAAACATACAGGATATTCTTATGAAGGAGAATTCATCTTGCAGAATGCAGGGCTTACCTGAACCTGATGAAAGTTGCAGTTTTGGACAAGTATCTGATTTTAATGTAATTTCTGAAAACACTTTAGGTGAATTGATGGCTGCCAAACTCAATGACGAACAACTTCAAGCATATAATTCTATTTTGAATAAGTTTTTTCACATGAAAATGATGACAATGAATGTTTCTTCATTGATGGCCCAGGCGAAACATGGAAAACATACCTTTACTAAACTTTAATTCACACTCTAAGACGAAAAGGTAAAAGAGTTTTATCATACTGCTTTTAATTTACCCATCAATTTACAGGACAATACAACATGTAAGGTCACATCAAAGAATCGGAAAATTATAACGGAAGCAGATATTATAATATGGGATGAAGCACCAGGTGTAGCTTTAGAAGTTATTGAGCGTACTATACGTGATATCATGGGAAGTGATTCTGTCTTTGGTAACAAAGTTATTGTTTTGGGCGGAGACTTTCGTCAGATCCTTCCAGTGTGTCGACGTACTTCACGAGGACAATTAATTGCCGCTTGCATAAAAAGCAGCATACTTTGGTACCATTTGAAAACTTTTCAATTAAAAACAAATGTCAGAGCTTTAGAAAGTGAAAATATATTTTCTAAATGGCTTTTGGACTTGGAAGATGGCAAACTTCCTTCGGTAGAAGGAACATTAGAATCATCTGTGCTTATTCCCAATGTAAATATTTGTCAAGATATTATTCACTATATATACAGTGAGACACATACAACTCCTGATGCCTTAGTGATGAGTCAACGTACCATATTGTGCCCTAAAAATAGTCATGTTTATGCTATCAATGAGGATGTACTTCAACGGAAAGCGCCCCTGAGCTGATATCTCACAAAAGCGGTGCTATAAAAATTTCAGCTGTAACTTAATTCAAGCCAAAATCATTACGGGGAACAGAAAAGGTACAGTACATTTCATTCCTAGAATTTAAAACACTTTGTCGGATGTTACAATTAGTCAAATTAGCTTATGCAATGAACATCAATAAATCTCAAGGACAAACTTTTGAACGGGGTGGACTGTTACTTCCTGAACCAGTATTTTCTTATGGACAGTTTGAGCGCAGTCATCGTTATTTATACAAATTCTGACTGATTGGTATACGGATAATATTGTTTATAAAGAGATTTTTTCCTAATGAAAGTGTATAATATTATGTTGTAGATTGTAAAAAATAAAAGTATAATAAATTGTACTTGCTTAAAAAGTTTTGTTTTTTGACTCAATTTATCCCACCTGTAAGGTTTTCCAGCCTAAGAATTAAGAGAGTTTTGGTGTATTTACTTTGACAATCGTTAGGTAAGAGCGTAATATTATTTCACCCAAATATGTAGATTTTTAGGACTTATCCCAATAAAATAATTCTTCATATATTTAAAAAAAAATGTAATTACTTTGACAGTCTTTTGGTAAGAGTATATTATTTTACCAAAGTTATATGTAATATTGTAATATGTTGATATTTTTTTATTTTCAAATTACATATAAATATTTTGCAATTTAAGTTTCGATTTAAAAATTAAATCATTTCGGTGGTATGGAAGAGGAAACATTTTTCTCATTGACGAGATTTATTTTGGGGTGAGGGGTGTTTAATGGTTCAGAATGTCTTTCTATTATATATCTACCCATTGATCTAATATCTACCTATTAAATGTAACTGTTAGTATCACTCAAACTGGGCGAAGCCCAACGAAGTGCCGCCCGCAGGGCCTAGCAGCAAAAACCCGCGGAGCGGGTTTTTAACTGCTAGTAAACAATTATTGTTATAATTTTTTTGGAATAACTTTATATTTTAATAGGTTATATTTATATCGATTAATGTAATATATAATTGAAGAGAAGATAACACTAATTAAATCTAAACAAAACATGAAACAGGACAACACAGAGACAATAAAAAAGGGTATAGGTCTCAACTGGGAATCGAACCTAGGATCTCTGTCTTACCGGAACAATGCCTCTAACCACTCAGCCATTATAGGATCTAATTATTCTATTTCAAAATATCTTCAACTATTTTTTTCAATATATTTGGCTGCTATCTTTTAAAATAATTACAAAATTCTAAAGAATTAGTTTGCGACCTAGATAGTGTTTAGGATAAATATAGATTTTTATTTATTTGGGACACCTAATGACTTTTTTTCTAAAAAGTTTAATGAATATTATTTTTTTGTGGAAATTTTTTTGAAGCTTATACCCATCAGATAAGCTTATACCGATGAAAAAGAAGATAATACTAATATCCCGTTAAGGCAGAGATCCTTGGTTCGATTCCCAGTTGAGTCAGTTATCTTTTTATTTTTCTGTGTCTTGTTCTGTTTCATGTTTCGTTTAGATGTTTTAGTAATATCTTTGATTTCGATGACATATTATTGTTATTATTATTAAAAGCTAAAATTGAAGTTTGTTATACAAGTATACGTAGAAAAATGATCCTGTTAAAAAAGTGAAAGCCTGCCAACTTTCTGATATATTAGTCATGATACGAAATACTAGTCATTCAGAATATATCGAGAAAACGTGGTCTTTTCTGACTGATACTTTCTTAGGAAATCTTTCAATTTATTCGTTACAGGCCTGCAGTCCTATTTACAGGAAAACGAATAATTTGACCAGATTTAAAAAAATTAACAGTATTTCATATCAGTAAGTTTTCTCTGTGTAATCGCATATATTGTTATCGTGATTCAATTTTCGGTTATCATGCCGTGTTGCGCTTCTTCTGAAATGTTGTTCGAAATATTCAAATATGAAGTGTTAAAATTGTCAAAGTGAAAATAAGATTGACAATACGATTCTTTAAGTCGTCTACACTAGATTTAGTTATAAAAAGTGTCCACTTAGGTACCTATTGTTACTTACAACAAAGAGTTGTCAAAAAAGGTTAACCTCTCAATCATAAGTCCATTGAAGATTACAGAAATAACATGTCGTATAATATTTTTTAAAATAAGAAAGATTCAAGTACTATGAATATTAATCTAAAATTATGCGGCTGTCGAAAAATAATGGTCACTTTTG
Source organism: Hesperophylax consimilis (assembly GCF_061612785.1). Taxonomy (NCBI): domain Eukaryota; kingdom Metazoa; phylum Arthropoda; class Insecta; order Trichoptera; family Limnephilidae; genus Hesperophylax; species Hesperophylax consimilis. The sequence goes on from NC_142850.1 coordinate 35,825,623, forward strand.
ACAAAAAGTACATTTTGGTATATTAATTTCAAGTTGTAAAGTAAAGTAAACCTTTACACGGTCTGTGTGCGGAGACACGTATCATTATTCATTGTTGTCCGCGCGAACAATGTTCCACCTTTCTAACAATGTCTGAAAATATCGTATAAGTCAGCTGGATGCCAGATATAACGTATTATAATTCCATGATGTAAGGTGAATGAAACAACGATTGTATTATTTTATTTAAAAGGTCATTTACAATAAAATAAGAGTTCTTTCATAGATATGGCAACATTTTTCGAAATTTCAAAGAAATATTTTTTAATCTATAACAAAAAATACATTGAACCCCGATGAAACCCATATAAATTTTATGTCATGTAACATAAATATTTTATGTCATGTAACCAGAGATGTACTTTATTTCAAATAAATCCATTTCAAATGGAAATGCAAAATGAGTATTTTCCATTTTACATTTTAAATTGTTTTCTAAAAACCATTTTGCATTTTAAATGCTTTTCTCAATGCATTTTCCATTTTTAATGCTTTTTTGCAACATTCTTCCTACTATCTCCACTCATCTTTTTTCCATAAGCCCCAAATATCAGTCGGTTCTCAACCTCGCTATGAGAGATAATTTACATTTGTCATGTTGCTCCCTGGTAGGAGCCCTGGCAATTGAGTGATACCATTACAAAAAAACACTGATTCAAATAATGAACATGGGGCCATGACGCTGTAATATTAAATGTTAGATAGCAGTTTCTATGTTTTTACGTTGGCAACATTAGTCCCGCGCAAATTTTTTGTGGTTTCATAATCTGTAGTCGTGGTGTTTTTGGATTTACCATCATGTAATATGTTTGTTCTACATTGATGTCCATTATTAAATGACAACATTGTTTAAAAATTCTATAATTATTTTAATTGTTTGACCTGAGAAACCATTTTGAATTTTCAATGCATTTTGAAAATAGGTATTTTGCATTTTGCATTTGAAATTTTTTTCTAAAACCCATTTTACATTTTGCATTTTCAAATGGAAAAGTTTTGACCCATTTCCATTTTGCATTTCAAATGGTTTTGGGTACCCATTTTGCACATCTCTGCATGTAACAAACATTTTTTATGTCATATGTAATATAATTTTTTTATGTCATGTCACATAAATATTTTATGTCATGTATATATGCACATTCCAGAGCTATAGATACTTTCAGTATCGCCCCGATGAAATACCACCATTCAGATTCAAAACGTTGCGTGAAATGGCTCTAGTCATGTTTGGTGACCAGATCAGAATAGCCAGGTACTTCCCTACCTTCCTCTTCTACATTTGCATCCCCTCCCCACTATCTTCAGCCTCACAACATACCCCAAGTGGGGATGCCATAGTCTCACTAGCTGTAGATTATGGTCTAGTCCAACTACACTAGTACACTAGTCTCATTGCCTTACGTATAAGTACGGCCTTAATTTTATCTATATCTATCGCTCATGTTATTCAAAAGAAACTAATCTGAAGTTATCTGAAGATTAACTGCTATATACAAATGTTTTTTTTTTCTGTAATCGGCATAAAATTCTTTTTTCATATATAAATATATATATATATATGTATATGTATATTATATGCAAATATGCATATATGTATATTTAATGAAAATTTTCAGATAAATAGCAGATGTGGTCTTTTTACAGCAAAAAATGAATACACCGATATTTCTACCTTTTGTGGTTCTTTTGAATTACATGAGCGATATTTAACGTAAATAACTGCTATATTTGTACAATTCATTATTATAAAGTGGTCCATAGATCAGTGGGTAGGATACTCGGCTAGCAGTTGGATAGTTCGTATTCAATACCCACAGTGTTCACAGATTTTATCTCTCTGGTCCGCCATTTTTAACGAATCTTGAAATATAATTTTTAGAAATCAGACGGATATCAAATGGTTGTGAAATTGAAGGAGTTACATAGATATAATCTTATTAGATGCTTCTGGTACTTACCTACATACCTTTTCCAAAAATAGTCGGTAGATGAAAGTACTTCATTAACAATCTAGAATTGTGTCGAGCCGCACGCGACCGATGCACGATTCAAAAATCAAACAATATTTAAACGATAATAACAATATAAAAAAAACGATGGCACGACCGGAAGTGCAACGAGATTCGGAAGGTTCTATAATCTGTTTGAAATCCGTCACCTGTGAAGGCTTATAGGCGGTATGGCGGCGCAAAGGCTGTAAAAAACCTCCCAGGAAACTTCCGGTTTGTTTGTTTTGTCCCGTTGTTAATCGAAGGTACAATTTCATTATTTAAACAAAGGGTGGAGGACTATGCACGACCGTGCAGGTTATTTGGACACGTGTCAAGTACGATTTGATCGTACGATTATATTGTTTGTTTGGCTTCATTCGAGCAATGAGCTGCGTTAAACAAGTGGACGGTGTTAAATTATACATCATCAAATGTAAATCAGATGTAGACAGAAATTTTCCTCTCACTTTGAACGTCTAGTGTGCAAATTTCATTGAGAAGGATCAAAAATCTGCTTTAAGGAATGGTAGAAGGGGATGAGGGTGGTGTGTGGTGGCGAGTGGAGTGACTATTGGTCTATAAATTTTTCACGAAAGTCGAAGAAAGTTTTACGTACCCGGCATTTCCCGAGCTTTAAACAGAGTTTTTAGGATTTAGATGGAGACAGATGAACGTCAAGTGTGAAAAAATTCATCAATATTCTGCTTTTAGGGGAGAGAAAAGAGGATGGGGTGGATTTTCAAATCTTATGTATTCCTGTTGTTTTTAAATTTCATCAATATCGGAATAAAACTGTAGATTTATATAAAACACAAAACTACACCGGGACATCCTTCTTTACGTATGTAACTATATATATATAACCAAAAAATGATTTGTATAATTTATAAAATATTACTTCTTAAAACTAACTAGCCGACATGTACCCGGCGTGGAAGTTATCTATAGGAGATAGACATATGCCATCGCTGACTTCTCTATAGACCTTTTAAGATATACAATTCCGTACTAAATTATTTTGACATATCTCATGAGGTTTAGCCATCAAGCGCCCGAAAACATATTTTTACGACTTGATTACAAAACATCGACTTTTCTCAAATTTCTATAAATATAATATGCATATATCATATACCATAAACCTTCCGAAAAAAATTCTCTAAATTATTTAGAAGAACTAAGCGCACAAACAGACATGGAGAGCGAATTTCTTTTATACTACTTGGAGATTTGTAATGATTATATATGAAGTATTAGACCTCTTACTAACTTTCTATATTATTTACTCAAAACTAAAATCGGGTGGATTTCCAACACTGAGAGAAGCGTGTTAGCCTCTCTGGGGCCTAGGAGTCAAAATATGTAACTATATCGGCTCTCATGCTCCAGACGGCCCCGAGTTGAGTTTCCATTAAAGAAAGAATACGATATTTTAACGCTAGGTAAAATAATCTCCCTCAAGGCCTATGTCAACTTTGGAGTTTTTGAAGAGAGGAAGTTGTGAACATACTCGACATTGGCCTTGAAGACGAAATACAGAGGCTGGACATAGAAATCAAGAACTTGTCGTAGAAACGACCCGTTCTCATGTGTTAACTGTCAACCTTGTTAAAAATGTTGTTTATGACAACGCGTCGATGCAGAAGGTATCAATAATGGAGCATCTTCCATCGAAATAATGGTAAAATAATATCAACGCTTCCACCTTACGCCTCTGCTCTAAATATTGCAATATATTTGTTAAAATATAGGAACCTACCAAACGTACCGAATATTTTAGGACAGTGTCAAGGTATTTTTTTACACAAATTCCTTATTGCAATGTAATAAAAAACCACCATATGATTTCCCAACAAAAAAAAAATTATACATTCCAGTTGTATAAAGTTAAATAATACAAAATTTAATACGTAAAGCTAATAAAATGGTTTGCATTATTATACCGACTAGGAATTGCGTAAATAATTAAAACATTAATAGAATAGAAGTTGTGCGTGTTTTGTCACCATTGTGATTTGTGATACGTTGGAACAACTTTTGTACCATTGTTTTGTTAAGTTATTGTTATTTCACCACACAAAGAAATTATTTATCGTGTTTATTTATAATCCAATTGATTGATTTAATCTCAATATATTGTTGTGAAAGCACGTCTTTATTGGTTAACAATAGTATCAATTGTGCGCCTTAATAAAAATTCGTATGTGTTAAGTTGGTAAATGCCTGTAAAAGTGTAGCGGTGATAATTGTATAAAATTGACAGACCGTAAAACAAGAAATAAATTTTAACCGTAGTTAAATGTCAGTTAACACTTTAAATTAATTTATTAGATCTCATTATTTCATTTGTCAATCAGAAAGTATACAATTATTAAGCATTTTTGCGTTTTATTTTTTAGTATATTAGTACCGCACAAGAGTCCCAACAGCTCCTAACCGTCTAAAGTCAGAGAGAATATGGCATCCCCAACTGGGGTATGTTGTGAGGCTGAAGGTAGTGGGATGGGAAAGGAAATCGGGAAGAGGAAGGTGGGGGAGTACCAGGCTATTCAGAACTGGTCACCGAAAACGGCTAAAGTCATTTCAAGCAATGTTTCGATTCTGAATGGTGATGTTACACCAGGGCGATACTGAGAGTATCTTTCATTTTGGAACGTGACGCAAGAATACTATATATTATTTTAAATAAATAAATAAATGGTGTTATAATAAACATTTATAAAAAAATGTTTAATTGCGCACGCCGACATTTGATCCTGCAACTTTCGGATTGCTAGTCAAGAGTCTTACCCCTAGACTACCTAATTATGCTGCGCGAGAGTCCGAACTACCTGAGGCCAGTGGGACAATGGCATCACTTTTTGGGGTATTTTGTGAGGCTGAAGGTAGTGGGAGGAAAGGACCTGAAGAGGAAGAAGGTCGGAAGGTATCTGGATGTTCAGGTATGCTCATCAAAGACAGTAAGCCATTTCAAGCAAGTGTCTATTCTGAATGTTTGTCTTTCACCAGGGCAATACTCAGAGTATCTGCTACTCTGGAACGTGGCTCTAATTTAATAGGTATGTATTTGTTATTGCTTTATTGTATTACATGTGAAATAACCAACATACTCATATCACAAAAAATATATTTATATGACTGTGACAGAGTTGACATCGCATCTAGAACTCACCTAGGCGTGATGAGTTTAATTTCTTGGCTGGCTAAGTCCTCCTTCACGAGACAAGCAACACTTTCCGCTTACTGTGCCGATAGTAGAATATTTAAAAATATTGTCAGAGTATACGTAGCCCGGGAATGTTTAACTTTATTTTTAAAATAAAATTTTGGGATTAGTTTATGTAATATCCTCGATATTAGTGTAAGAGCTCACTCATACATGGCACTAGATATAAGTCTACTAGGTTACCCATGGATGGTGTTTAGCTGTCGAGTATTGTAGAGACCGAGTGCATAATAAATAAGGTGGGAACCTCAAGGTAGGAAAAGTAGGTAAGCTTTAAGCGAGAGTTTACTCTAGGCCCTAGTGTGTACTTGGTTTTCCATCAATCAAGGTTCAGATCACAACAACCTCCGGGCAGGACAAAACTATTATTTTAACATCTAAATATTGAAGACAATATTAGTGATTTCTAAACGAAAATCTGAAATAGAATAATCAGAAAAGGATACGGTCACATCTAGGACTCGAACCCAGGACCCTTGTCTTTCCGGGACACTGCTCTACCAACTGAGCTAATGGGACCCTATCCCCCTCGGTCACTTTTAACTGTATCATACTTCGAATAAGAACTACCAACATTGTCTTCATTTTTTCACCGCACATTTTTATTGGCAACTATCTTTATGTATGATCGCAAGATTCAACCCGAACTAAATGCAATCTAGACAGCGTCTTTTTAGATAAACCTATCTTATTTTTTATTTTTAATGTGCGACATCTATTGACTATTGAAAAATGTGCGGTGAAAAAATGAAGACAATGTTGGTAGTTCTTATTCGAAGTATGATACAGTTAAAAGTGACCGAGGGGGATAGGGTCCCATTAGCTCATTTGGTAGAGCAGTGTCCCGGAAAGACAAGGGTCCTGGGTTCGAGTCCTAGATGTGACCGTATCCTTTTCTGATTTTTCTGTTTCAGATTATCGTTTAGAAATCACTAATATTGTCTTCAATATTTAGATATTACAATTTGAGGTTTTACTCAATAAAGTTATTCCGGAAAATAAATATTATTTTAACTCTATCCACAATGTTAACAGAAGCGATGCTCTTGGTGATATCAAATCTTAGATAAAATCGTGTTATTATTTGCTTTTAAGTTATTTTTAACATAAAATTAATAATAATTCTACATAATATATCATCGATCATCAAGATAACAATGCATTAGCAGGTGTCCTTCCTACAATGCCCCCAAAACTGATAATGACTCGTTTCATAGTCTGAACATTACCTGCATTATTATAAAGGAGTATTTCAGTCGGCTCCCTTTACCATTGTGTAATAATAGGTAGTTAAATTGCCTTGTTAATTCATGTCACAAGCCTTAGGGGTCCTATCTGTGGACCTCCCTGCATATCAAAAATAGCGGGGAAAATAATAGATTTACTTATCAGTAGAGATAAGTTGAGAGTTTTTGATTGTTAAGAAGGCAGCCACGTGATGAAATACATATCGTAATATTTTTTTGTTATTAATAATAATAGATACCAAGCTGAAAGCAAAAAAAGGTCTGGAGTTTTGCGAGCACAAATAATACAATGAAACACACACGACGTCGTCCTGTGAACTGCGAACTCCTTCGTGTTCGTCAAAATATCGACAGGAAGCGGTTCGAATATGTACGTACCCGCTGTCGTAAACAGTGTTGCCAAGTTAGCATATTATATGCTAAATTTGGCATAATTACTCCATGTTTAGCATAACTTTTATGCTTTTAGCATATAGCATATTTATTTGGCTTTTTTACAGAAACATGAAAATGATAAAAACCAATTTTTTAACTAACGAAAATGATATCGATTGAAAAACTGGTGTCTGAATGGAGAAACATAGTTCACATTAAATGGGAATCCTTGACTTCCACTGTAGAGTTTTGGAATGAAGTCATGCAATATAAAGATGCAGCTAATAATAACCCCTTCGGTGATTTATGTCAGTTTGCAATGTCTATTTTAACATTGCCGCATTCAAATGCGGACATTGAACGTGTATTTAGCCAAATGAGTCTGGTCAAAACAAAACTCCGAAATCGTTTGGCGGTGAGAACCCTGAATGCCATTTTGTACGTGAGATTTGGCCTAAAGAGAGCAGGAAAGTGCTGTTATTCTTACACTGTTCCTGACAAAGTACTACGCTGCATTGGGACCAAAGAGAGTTACGACTCCGTCTCTCAGCCTTCCACATCAGCTGCTGTTAATGAAGAAGAAGAAGATGAAGATATTGATATTTTATTTCACTGATTTTATTTCTAAATTAATTTATGTTAGCATTTTTTAAAGTAATTTAGCATTTTTCTTGCATATTTTTCTCATCACTCTATTTCTCAACAAATACTAAGTTAAATTTATGTTGGCTTTTTTGGCATTTCTTAAAGGAATTTAGCATATTTCTGGCATATTTTTCCCATCACTCTAGCATATTTTGAAGTCGTTGAGTTGGCAACACTGGTCGTAAACATGACCCATCAGCTTTCATGCTGGATATTATTTGAACAACGTTAGTCACATCTTCTAACAAAACATTTTTCAATATTTTTTTATTTTTTTATTTATTTTTCTTTATTCAGTGTTTTTATTGGTTTTTACAGTTTTTAGGTGTGTTAAAACCAACAAGCTAGGCACATGTTGATTAAATATACATTACAAAAAAATAATAAATCGAATATGAAATAAAGAAGAAATTAAAATAAGTAAAAAAAGTATTCAATTTAAAATAAAATAAAGAGTATTTAGTTATAGTTATAATATAATAGAATATTTATATAAACACATTCATTACATATTTGTTTCAAACCACATTACTTTAATTGTTCTACCAGCTCCATTCCTTCGTAACGAGAATATTAAAACTAACATAAGATATAGAATACTGACATAGCGACAGATAAACAAAAAAATTTAGATGTTGAAGCGAGAGGTCAACAAGGGGAAGGGGTAATTATTTAGATGTGGAAGCGAGAGGTCAACAAGGGGAAGGGGTAAATATTAAGATGTTAAAGCTAGAGGTCAACAAGGGGAATAGGGGGATTTGGTTATTTGTAAATATGTCTAGAAAAATCCGGTATATCACTTGATTTTAAGAATGGCTTGGTTGGAATGCTGAGCTTAGCACGGCTTGGAACATAATGCGTATATAGGTCGTAAGCCTAAAATTACACGTATTCTCTATGATTTTAACCTGTTGAATGCCCGGAAATTCCAAGCTTTTTTGAAAAAAACCGCGCGCAAATTACTCTCCTGCCTTTTGGTCAAACATCCGTTTAAAAACAAAGAAATTGTTTATTTTGCGATTGTTTTCTGTTTATCAGATAATGTATCTTATTATTCATATATATTACATGATAATATTGTTACAAGTTTTCCCAGAATAGCTAACTTTAACAAAAAAAAATGTGTAAAAATTTTCCCATTCGGCAAACAAATGTAAAAAAAATATATTCATAAGAAAATTAACTGATTTTTTTATTTCTACACAAACCTGAATAGACACCCCTCGTGAAAAAAAATAATCCAAAGGTTTTTTCGAAGAAGTAATGCCATTGACACTTCTTTGAAAATGTAAAATATTTTCATTTATTCAAAAAAAAAATCAAACGTCAAGTGTCCACTTAAAATTTTTTTGTGTCGTATTTTATAAGTATATGATAACAATTCTTCCAGATTTCGGTAGTTTATACAACTGTTGTTACTAATAATATTATTTTGTACAAGAAACCTGTAAATAAATAATGCTAATAATAAAATTATTCATTAGGACGTAAAAATTTTGACATTTCTTACGAAGTAAATTTTCATCACTTTTCTTGGGTGAAATATTATAAAAATTACATCAAAATAATGTAGATAAAACTATCTTTCTGATGATACCTCAAATCTATTATTTCCACAATCAATTTATATCAAAAATAATGAAAGAAGTAAGAGGTTACCTTGAGAATTCGCGATGTTTTTGCACTGGCGTCCTTGACAAATGGCCGCCGACTGCGTGTGTTCGAAAGAACAGGGTGACAAAAAAATCATGACTCGGGGAATAAAAATAATTTTTTTTAAATATTTTTTTATTAATATTTATTTATTTATTTAAATACGTTTTTTAAATTCAAATACTGTGTGGTTCAAAAATAAATAAGAAAAAAATTTCATCATATTTATTTCAGTTTTAGAACAGGTACATGAAACACGTTTTTTTAATCTTTGGTCGAGAGACTGCGAAAAAAATCATTTTTCACATACATAAATTTATTATTATAATATTCAAATTTTTAGACACTGTTTCTGTCCTCCTCAAAAGTGGAAGATACAATGAATGGAAACGAAAATTCAAACAATGCAAAGATGCACAATGCACTTGTTTCAGTAAACATTTTTATTCAAATAATGCACAAATACACCCATTCAATAAATAGTTAAAACCATAAATAACAACAACCAGTACCAAATTACAATCACAGATAACAAAATCCAAGTAACAAATGATAACACACATTCAACAAATAACCAAAACCATAAACAACAAAACATAAGAAGACGTCATATGGAGATGTAGCGACTGTCGGAGGGAACACGTCGGGTGATGGGCCAGGCTGTAGGACGGCAAAATGCTCACGCTGACCCGTGAAGGTGGAGAAATCCTCGGACCAGGTGAAGGTCTGCTCCTCTGGATTCTCCTCCTCCCCCTCCTCCAAAGGCTCCAACTCATCCTCCATCCATAACATCCATTTCCACCATTGACGGAAGTTCTACATCACCGGCGAGGGATTCATCCTCGCTATCAGTGAATCCGTAGAACTCCGCAACGACGTGGTCGGTTTCCTATAGACAGAAAGAAAAGAAAAAAAATCAATACGCGTATAAATATTTTATACCTAAACAAAAAAAAAGTTTGTTAGTACTTTTTTGCACACCCTATATAACTGATCTAATTTTGTGATATTTATTACCATTTTTATAAATAAAAAATAATATTTCTAATAAATATTATTAGAAATAAATATTTCTAATAAATAATGTATTTTGTAAGAACCCAGTACCGCCCATACAAAATTTGAATTTGTAAAAAACGTTGATATCTGCCCGCGCAGGCGCAAATGTCATTTCAAGATGGCCTCTCACACATACATATAAACAGTACACATATATTTGTGCAGGTTTCCGATGTTTGGAATTTATTTAATTAAAAAATATTAACTAAATATTGACGAAACTAGGGCTTTTATACACAATCTCAATAGTTTTCTTTACATAATAATGTACAATCCTTATTAGATTAGTCAATATTTACGTAAATATCGATAGAGAAACGTCAAAATATTTCTTGGCAGATTTTTAACGGTCGGAGACATCGGAATATCATTTTTAGTAAAATATTAACTAAATATGGACAAACCGAAGGCTGTGGTATGTGTTCTCAATTGATTTATCTGCAAAATGAGATACGAAACAAAGCAAATCACACAATATATGATTCGACATAGCTAGAAATAAAACGAAAATTTTTATCACGAAAACATGGCGTATACTTTGACGTAATATTTTGTCGGTTATTTTGAGTTTTCGTATTTTAAATTTACCGAAACACATGCCGTGAACAATAAACTATGTATAAAAAAAACATTACTTACGTTTTATTGATCAATTACTTCGTTTTGGCACTTTAAAATTGAACCGCGCTGTGACACTTTGACAGTTTGATTTTTTCTGTTGGCATCCCACAGAAAATTTAAAATTAAGATGTCGAAGGAGCTACAAGTCTTTCTGAAATATGATGCGTAAAGAACGAGAATAGTTCAAGCGATTGAGACCTTGTTCTCCATACAAATTCTTTGTACATAAGGGTTAAAATCGCATATAATTTTTTTTTTTTTTTTTAAAGTTGTATGGGCCGCGCATATGCGGTCCCGGCATACGAGGTGTATACGAGAGCAACGCGTTTCATGTTCTTTGTAAAACGAAACTAATGTCTACGTGAGTGGTATGTCTATGCTCCCTAATGTTATCGCGATATGGCGAACTTTCAAAATGCCAACGAATCAACATTCCCCATTGCTCTATGAATATAATAGTCCACACAGATAAAGTTAATTTCGGTTAGACACAAATGTCAGATTAGACAATAGGCATATATTACTGCTAGCGCCTGGGTGTCTAAATACGGAAATATTCCATCCCTTATCAAGGCTTGTACAGATTTACGGCAGATTTACCCCGCTTAAATTTGAGTGAGGAATGTCAAATACAGCGATGATGGACTGATAATAAATTTAATTAATAGTCGGCGTAGTGTGTTCAACTCCTCGGCTGGCTAAGTCCTTCATCACATCACAAATAACAATTTCCGCTTACTGTGGTAGTAGTGGGAGATTTTCAAATGTTGTCAGGTTATTCGTAACCCAGGAATCTTTGCTTTTTTATAAAAAAAATCGTTTCAATAGCGCAATTTTCGTGAATAAATAACCTCAAAGGCTCTTCAATTGGCACCCTGCCATATTGTTGACCCCCCACTCCAATACCTAAATTTTATGTATATTTATAATTTTAATTTTTTTAAATAAAAAAACATACAATTTAAACATCAAATACAGAATTATCTAGTTAAACAAAATAACCTTTCCTCCTAAGAGACAAGGCTCTTGTGTTTGGTGAAAGAATTCTAGCTCAATTGTATAAAATCATATAAGTAATTAATGAAATATTGAAAGATACATTTGGTGATTGCTCCTATTGATATTTCCACTTTTGAAAAGCTTAATAGACATTATATCATATCATTGTATATTTTACACTATTTAACATGGTAACACAGTCCTCATAATTATTACATCATTGGATGGCGGTGTTACAGCATTTATAAAGAATCGGTACCTTTTGATTTGATGTTAAATCACGTATTATTTTATGATGTGTTTTGTTCTTCCATAAGTGTGTCATATGAGACTTACAGGAAGTAGAGGATGTTGGGATTGTTTATAGGACTTTCTAAGGCGGCAGGCGAACATCAAAGGAAAATTACTTTATGAAATGTTTTCAGACTAATACCTAAATTATAAAAAAAATCAAATCTTTTTGAGAGTCTGTGATCTGTGCAACCTAATGTGAATACACTCTCCGGCCAAGTATTAAATCATTATAAATACATTTTATTGATCAAATGAGCTATGTCATGAGGTCATAAATATAAAAAAATATGGGGTGAGGCTGATGAAGGAAGGGAAAACCAGTCAAAATTAAACGAATCTCCTCTCATTATTTCTGAATGTAAAACTATCCCTAAAACGGCGTTTAACTCTAGGGTGTGTTTCTAGACGAAGATCTTTCAATCAAAACAGTAAGCGGAGGCTTCTTTCACCTGCGTCAAATCAAATCCACAAAGAGAAATATTCCGGCTAATGCCACAAAGATGTTGGTAAACTCTTCGTTGTATCACTACTCGACTATTGCAATAACACACTACGTGCAAATCTCCCTAAAATATACACTAACAGACTTCAGATAGTTTCAATTCTGCAGCGAAGGTTATAACCGGCGTTTCCAAATATTCCCACATATGACAACATCTGCGGAACCTTCATTGGCTTAAGTGTCATGAGAGAATCCATTTCAAGCTCTACTGGAGGGTTTTTAAAAATTGCTTATTGATTATGTATTGACATGACATGGCGCTACCCTACTTGTCGGAACTGTGCATCCCAAAAGATATTCCAGTGCCTTTGAGGTGATTTTCACAGATTGATTGAAATTAGCCAAATTTTTATTTTATTTTTATTTTTATTGTGAAAAACAGTTTACATATACAGCCAATTACATTCCTTAATTTGTAGTTAATTTTAATATTATTATTATTAATACTAGGCAAGCAACCATTCAAACAGCATCTTAAACAGCTGCAAATAGACTCGCAGTACTTATGCGTAATCCCACTATCAATTTCATCAGAGTCACCAGAGCTTAGAAAAAACTCCCACATTTGCGAGAGATCGACAGCTCATCTGAGTTCAGAGCAAAACTAAAAACTCTTGAGGTAATTTTCTCATGAAAACGGGGCTATAGAAATGATCTAAGCATTATTAAAGGAGATCAGGAAGGTGAAGGTCAAGAGGTTCAGTTACAAATGTGTGATAAATTCACAAGACCGTGAAATATTTGTTTTTTTGTATGTTTTTATTTAGTTATAAAAAAATTACATTTTTAGAATCAACCTTTTAACAACTTATTTCTATGACATTAAGGACACTTTACAGTACGTCTAAAACTTAATCTTTATAGTATTCATACATAACCCACAAAAATCAGTAAGGCTTTTAGCTTCTTTAACATTTGTCGGCAATTCATAAAAAATCTTACATCCTTTAAAATAGATTATTTTGGGCTCCCGACAAATTTATTTTACAGCAGCCATCACATGTTTCAGATAAGTAGCAATGACAACCACCTTGAAAAGTTTTTTTGGATTTCTAGGGGTACTTAAATAATGAAACTTTGGTTGATATAAATGATTATTTGATTACTGATTGTTATTTTTCATTATGTTAAAATATACCCCAAAAGGAACCACCAGAAAAACTAAATCGCAATAAAATTAAAACTATGATTTAAGTGGTCTAACCTGACATTAAAACGTTCAAGGATAATGTATTTAATTTTACTACTCGCAGTAATCACTAAGCAAACAATAATACTAAATTAAATAAAATTTTTACGAAAAATATCATTCCGACTATGGTCTGTGTACAATTAAATATACGAATGAAAAACTACACAAATTTATTGGGATTGAAAAAGTTGTCTTCGATACATTAACCATTACCTCATTGCCATCAATATGTGATTAATTATTTGCGTAAAGTTAGAGAGGACTTGCTGAATTGATTGCTGTCGATAATGAAAAAAAGAGTTTTTAAAACCAATGTGAATTTTATATAATATCTATTGTCGCGCGTCGGACCTGGGGGGGGGCCCTGACTTTCCCTCGGCCAGCTCAGAAGCGGGGCATGAGACGTCTCTCTCATAGTCAGGGTTCGGGGTCAGCGCGAGGCTCAAGAATCCATATCCCACCGTCTACACAAAACACTCCCATACAACCGCTATCCCCAAATGAAAGAGGTTAGGTTTTTATAAATCAACATTGTATTTGAGCGGCAAAATGGACATTACATGGGTGAATGACAATAGAATACAGGTTGTTACATCCTAACTAGAATTATCATCAAAGGGTTCCCTAATCTCTCTCTGGGAAATAATTAACAGCTCTCTCTAGACCGACAGGCAGCGTGGACGAATTTAGGTTATTAGCGGACACATTCAAGGGTAATAGGAAATGTAAGAGACTCACAGCATGATGTTGTCGGGGTATCCTGTTGATTGCAGGACTGTGCGCCGTGTTTCAAACAAACGGTGCCAGCCTGTCGATGTTCAAAGCGCGACATTGTCGTACATTTGGCTTCTCGACCGAGCGGTGCGAATTGGAACGCGGGCGCCGAAACGAACACACGTCCAGCTAGGTCAGAGGTCGGCGCGTAAGAAGGGGGAACGAGGAGCTCGGTCGCCGGGGGTGGGGGGAACTGTAGCGGATCTTTTGCGCGTTACGTTTGACCCAGCAACTAGCCTGATAATTCCCGCTACTCAAGTTGGCAACTGTAGGGTCTTTGCGCCTAAAATCTGTTATATGACACCTCCCCCCGCGCTCGTAAAAAGGGCGACGTGGTAATGGAGCATCAGGGTTAAAAGATCCTCTATGTGCCTCCCTTGGGGTTTTTTTGACAAAACAAGAGTTGTCCTTAGTTTGAGAGACTTGGATGGCCAGAGAGATGCCTAGCTAAAACATAATGACTAGCTTATGCCATAGGCTAGGTAACAATATTTGTGGGGAGAAATGAGGAAGGATACATAGCATGTTTGGAGCAAATAATTTTGGGGAGAGAGCAGGTGTGGAAACAACAAGTAAAATTATGCAATTAGAAAACAATAGACATGGTTATGCAATTGAAAGACAAAAGACAAAATTATGCAATTGAAAGACAAAAGGGCATGGTTATGCAATTGAAAAAAAACAATAGACAACATTATACAATTGAAAAACAAAAGGGCATGGTTATGCAATTGAAAAACAATAGACAACATTATACAATTGAAAGACAAAAGGGCATGGTTATGCAATTGAAAAAACAATAGACAACATTATACAATTGAAAAACAAGAGACGGAATGTTAAGGTGTGATTCTAGGGTTTCATTGGTCTGGAAGCTAAGTTTGCGTTGCGTTGGTTTTTTGGTTTCGAAGAGTTGCGAAGGAAACGAGATTTCACTGACTCTAAAAGATTACATTATCACTGTAATCTGACCCATTGAGATAACACTCAGGAGTACACTTAGGCCTTGGAAAGAACACCTTGCTTCGTTGTGGGCGTTGATGTTTGCGAAGTGGGGCTGTGGTTTGCGGGGCTGCGGCTATGGTTACAGTGGTCATTGGAGAGAGTAGTCCAGGTTCCGTAGTTATGCCAGTACGAGTCCTATGTGCTATTATGGTGGGCACGGATCGTATGTGTTGGTTATCGGAGCATAATGTAGCTCAGGATAACTTTTTAGAGATGCGCAGTTTGTGTTTACTGGAGGGGCAAAGGGTAATTATGTTTCACCCATGACCTGGTATGTGTCACTGCATGACAGAGCAAGAGACGGTATAACTGGCATTGGCATTGAGGGCAAGAAATTTGAACTCCGGGACTAGCGTGTCCGAAAGGTAGTTCAGAGTGTCATAAAGTATAGTGGGACAACTCGGCTTGCAGTGGTGCGACAAACGTCATACATATGAGTGGTATGGTCTGTGCTTTCAGGAACAAGATGGAACAAGATGGAACAAGTGTGTAGCGAGTAGTAGTCGAGGGGCCTTTGTAACCACAGCGCAGGCTGCTAGGAGGTGAGGCTCAGCTTGGCTGCTGGAGATGGCATCCGCCTGGGCTTCTTTTTAAATCCGGGGGGAATTATTATTAAAGCAAATTTCTTGAAGTTTACCTGCCTAGGGACCAATGAAGAAAAGTTTGGAGAGAAACAAAATGTGTCCAGAAAAAATAAACAAACGAGGTTTAACTGCCGGTCCAGAGAGTGACGAAGAGTGTGAGAGAGAGGTAGAGAGAGGTTCCTAACTAGTTTTGATTACATAAACATTATCCTTTATTAGGATGACTTGGCGTTTGCCGAATGACAAACTGTCTTGGTTGAAAAAACAACCGGCCTTCTTTGGCCTATGTTAACATACAGGTGGTAACATTTTCGTAGGATTTCAAAGAACAAGACAAAAAATTCGTGAACGAGTCACGGCAACAGCAGGGAAACTAATTCATGAATAAAGGTTGTCAGAAAAGACAGACGATGCGCCAAGTGCGTATCATACATATTCAAAATTCATGAATGTGTTTTGTTGAGGAGAGAAAAAAAATGACAACATACGTGAAAGGTGAGGTAGGAAGCCTGTTGGTGACCGGAACAATTACCGATTCGAACTCGAAGTGAGGGCGAAATATGGTCGACAACAGATTTTCCACTTCATATATATGCCTGAGGGCATGGGGGTAGGGAGTGGGAGGAAAAAGGACGGGAATTGAGTTACGAAATTTGCTAGAGACTGGACTAATTTCCAATTCAACCTCTATGTGAGAGTGAAACATATTCAACCAGCAGATTTCCTGACTCTTTACATTTTAATAAAGTGGATTAATTTTAAACAGTATTTGAATACACATTGTACTAAAGAGGCTAATCTTTTGCGTGTATTTGGCAAAAGATTAGGGGTCGTTTTAAACTTCTACATGATTGTGAGAAAAGACAGACCCTAGTTCCAATTTCACAAACCTGGGATTCTTCTTATTCGTTTCCCAGACGACGAGTTTAGTGGTTTTGTGCCCATCGATTAACTCCTGCGGCACTATGCCCCATAATTGACAGTGAAGCTGAAAACTAGTCCTTTTGGGATAGTAGATATTCCTGGGCTTCTTTTCTTTTTGGAAAGCAGCAAAAACAGGAAGTCCACGGGCATTGGCGTTGAACAAAGAGGTTTCTGTGAAATACTTACGTAGTTCACATATAAAGGTTTGATATTATTTCGTTCGCACGATTCATGGTGAGTATTATAACGTCTTCACGTATAGTGTACGAGTATGCAGTATATGCAAGGTACAACTCAATTATAGACAGAAGTCAAAGAGTGTAAAAACAGTTCCTTAAAGGAGATGACGATGTCGATATTATGTCGTTCACACGAATCACGGTAAGTATTATTATTACGTCTCCACGTCTCGTGTACAGGGTTGTACACAATTATACACAAAGGCGGTTCTCATGACATGTTAATGACACACGACCAGATTATACACAAGGGCGGTACTCATGGCAAGTTAATGTCACACGACCAAATTATACACAAAGGCGGTACTCATGGCAAGTTAATGTCACACGACCAAATTATACACAAAGGCGGTACTCATGGCAAGTTAATGTCACACGACCAAATTATACATAAAGGCGGTACTCATGGCAAATTAATGTCACACGACCAAATTATAACACATGGTTATAAGTATTAAGTAATTGTAACGAACTTCTCGTGTAGTGGTGGATTTTTTAAGGATCTCTCCTATCGCGTGACAATTTTTACATTTAAATATAATTCAACAAAAGCTAGCAGTATCATTTGATACTGTTTGCAAAGATTTGTTAGATTGACTAACTCCGTAGCCTGGAGAGGCGTACGATGGAACAATAGAGAAGATAAACAATTTCAATGTTACTTCATTTGTTACAAGGTGCAAGATGATGGTAGGAGGTATTTCTACTTACATCGTGCGATGGGTGAGAACAGGCCCATAATGGCTTTACATACTGTTCATTGTAGCGTGCAATTGGGTTGCAAACACTTGGTTAAATGGTGAGAATTATTTGCGTTCGAAAATCAGGATAACCGTAAGGTTTTACTAACCTGTCCCGTAGGGTTGAAACGTGAGGTACGAGACATACGTGACGTAACAGTAGAGAAAAGAAATCGAGATCTCGTCATACAATAAAAGACCTTAATGGGTTTTACATACTTTTAGTTGAAGCGAATCCAGTTATGGTATGTGGTTTTATAGGACCGACATTTGGTTTTCTTTTATAAATACAATTTCCCAAAATGGATGTGTCAAAATCCGATTTTTGGTAAATGTGAGCTTGGGTAGGACGCCATCAATTTTTGAAAGGAAAAAATTGAAAAAAATGAAAAAAATTATATACATACAAAGAAGACAATTATGTGATTAATTGCTACTTGGTTCTTGCCTTTGAGACCACTATAGGGTTTTACATACTCAAGGTAACGTTGAATTGGACAAGAAAGAATTAATGGCTGTACTTGACAGGTTTTCTTTTTTTTAAAAAAGGGGTCGGTATTTAACACTTTGGAATTTACAAAATCCGAACTCTTTTGGATGGCACTCTTATGAGTGATTACCAATCGTTATTTTACAAGGAACAAAAACAAAAGTGGGGTGGTTCTTTCTAACACGACGGAGGGAACAAAATGAAACGAAAATGGGGTGACATGACATAAACATTGCATAGTGTAGAAGTTGAGAAGCAAAAGCGGGTTCGCGGCTTCCCGGCGATTGTAACTCGAAAACGTGTCTCTATTCTAAAATGATCAGTTTCAGAACAGGTGAGAAAATAAAACGTAAAAAGAGAGAAAACGATTGTCGTGAGGGAAAGAACGTTATTACAGGAATAATACTTCATGGTCATAATATGTTAATATACATTTATTTACAAAGGTAGGTTAAACTCGTTTTTGACGAATAGGTTGACATGTAGTTGACACTTTACACGCCTAATTATGGTAAGACTTCATAAGCTTACAATAGTTTGTGATAATACACAATGGGTTAGTTTAAAGTTGCTGGGGTGGTGGGGCAGTTTCAACTGTCTCCTCACTTCCAGACTTTACAATGTCCTTAATATGGTAATTACCAGTATGTTTGCCAGAGGAGTCGGACAGGTAGTAAACTAAGTCCGATATTTTTCTTACAACCTTGGCCTTGACAAAACGGGGTGCCAGCTTGGCAGAGAAGTACAGGGCTCCTTGAGAGAGGGTGTTATTCCTTCTCCAGACAACATCGCCTACATTAAAAGTGATGTGTTTCCTACGTAGGTTATATCTGTCCGCACTTTTTTGGTGGGCCAGCAATAGGGCATCAGTAACTTCACTATAAATGGCAGTAAGTTCTTCCAAACGATGAGCGTAATCAACGGCAGGATTGCTTGTGGAGGTGGTTGACGTGGGGAAATTCGTGTTCCAGTGCAATGAACCATGTACCACCTGTTCCATACCGTGTTTTAAAAAGAAGGGGGTGTAACCAGTGGATAGGTTAACAGTGTTATTCATGGCAGCTTGAATTTTATCTAAATTCTTACACCAATTACGTTGGTCTTTGTCAACCAAAATGGCCAGAGCTGTGTTAATAGTCTGGTTATACCTTTCGACAGTGTTATTTTGGGGAGTGTACAAGGTATTATAATAAATATCTTTAATCCCGTATTTAGCAAGGAAATCTTTAAATTCTTGTGCTATAAACTGTTTTCCGTTGTCAACTATTACGGTTTTGGGTGTTCCGTAGGGTATGAAAATGTGTTTTTCCACAAGTTTGACAATGGCGGCGGCGTTGGCTCTTTTTAAGGGGAAGATCCAACAAAATTTGGTAAAGATATCCACAATGCTGAGTATATGCATGTGTCCAGAATAACTCCTGGGAAAAGGTCCGACGAGGTCCATAGATAACGATTGGAGGGGTCTATCAGCACGTTTGGGTTTTCCCATTAGGCCGGCAGGGGGTGCCGTACTATGTTTGTAAGCTTTACATGTTTCACATTTGGAGATGTAGTTGCGAACTTGCTTGAAAAGACCAGGCCAGTAATACTTCAAGGAAATCTTTTTATACGTCTTGAAGGTTCCTGGGTGTATAGAGTCGGGGGCACTATGATTGTTGGTGATTACTTGTTTTCTCTTTTCGAGGGGCACAACGAGTTTCCAAGAGTAATCTTCAAGGATGGACAGTGGGGCCTTACAATTGCGATATAGTTGTCCTTCTTTTATAATAAAATTGGGAAACTTTTGTTGATTGTTTTTGCATCCTTCATAGATTTTGAGATACCATTCATCTTTTGTGGATGGGGTAGAGGCAATTGTATCGATGTTTAATGTGGCAAGTTCAATTCTTGACAGGGCATCTGGGACAATATTGTCCGCACCTTTACGGTGGATGACATCGAAAGTGTATTGGGACAAGCGAGAAGCCCAGCGAGCGAGTCTGCCGGAGGGATTACTTAGAGAGATCAACCATTTCAAACTACTATGGTCTGTGACTACAGTAAATTTGCTACCGTCTATGTAACCGCGAAAATGGTGAACAGAATCCAATACTGCCAGTAACTCTTTTTCGGTGATTCCGTAATTTTTCTCGTGTTTATTCAAGGTGCGGGAAAAATAGGCTACCGGGTGTTCGCCATCGGGGAATTCCTGAGTTAGGACTCCACCGATCCCTACGTTAGAAGCATCCGTGTGGAGGGTAAAAGGTAGTTCAAAATTAGGACAATTCAGGACAGGGGCTGTTTGAAGAGCATTTTTTAAAGTCGTAAAAGCTTCTTCGGCTTCAGTAGACCAACGAAAGTTGCTGATACCTTTACGGATACCAGTAATTTTGTTTAATGGGGCCGAAATAGTGGAAAAGTCTTTAATGAATCTCCTATAGTAACCTGTAAGTCCAAGGAAACCTTTGACTTCTTTCGCGTTTTTGGGTCGGGGGAAATTTGCCATTGCTTCCACCTTAGTAGGATCTGTTCTCAGACCTTTTTCGTCGACAATGAATCCCAAATAACGCAGGCGAGACTTACAAAATTCAGACTTCTTTAAATTGATGGTTAAACCAGCAAATTTAAGTTGTTGAAAAACTTTTTCCAGCATTAACAGGTGTTTTTCGAAGGTGTTACTAACGATGATGAGATCATCAAGGTAGCAGAATAGGTTGTTGTCAACTTCAGGGCCGAATAGTTTGTCCATCAGCCTCTGTAGTTCGGCGGGGCTATTTTTTAGACCAAAAGGTAGCCTTTTAAAGTGGAACATTCCCCTACCAGGTACAACAAAAGCAGTTTTTTCGCAGGATTCCGCATCTAAAGGTATTTGCCAGAAAGCTTTGCTTAGGTCAATGGAAGAAATGAATTTGGCATTGCGTAATTTGTCTAAAGTTGCGTGAACGAAAGGCAGTGGGTACGCGTCGGCTTCAGTACAAGAGTTCAATCGTCTACTGTCGAGGCAAAAGCGTGCAGAGCCGTCTTTTTTTGAAACCAAAAGGGTTGGGTTGGTCCAAGCACTTCTGCTGGGAACTACCACTCCCATTTTCAACATTTCATCAAGTTCATTTTCTAAAAGTTTCAATTTTTGGGGGGCTAAATTGTAGTAGCGTTGCTTGATTGGTGGGCCGTTGGTTTTGATGTGGTGTTTTACCAAATTAGTTAAACCCAGTCCGCATTTTTCGAAAGATATTGATTCAAATTTGTTGATCATTTCCTTTAATTGGAGAGCCTGGTCAGTGCTTAGGTTTTCGTGAGGAATTATAGTGCGAATCTCACCAACTTGAGCGACCGGAGGTTTTTGGCCAAGAGTATTAAATACTTGTGGAGCAACGTTAAAAGCCTTCCAGAAGTCAACGCCAAGGATGAAATTCTGGGATATAGAGGGTACTATTAGAAAGTTAATTGTAACTGTGTTATTGTTACATTTAATTGGTAATTGCAGAGTACCGATGACTGTCTGGGGAGTATTGTCCGCAGTTGTCACGAGTGTAGGTTTGGAAAAAACTTTAAAACCGTTGTTAACAAAAGGCAGGTGGGCATTGTTGCCAAGGCAACTAACAGATGCACCACTATCTAGTAGTCCAGAGAAGGGGACATTGTTAACGGAGAAAAGGGCATAAGGTCTTCCATCTTTAGCTTGTTTGCAACAAACCGAAGAAACATTTAAGGTCTGGTTAAAATATTTAATGTGTGATAACCAATCAGTCCATTCCTTAGACCTTGGTACAGAATGAATACCTGAGAGGTTATTATTTAGTTTTTTGGTTTTCTTGCATGAAAATTCGGTGGGGGTTTAGAGAAATCCACTTGAGGTTTAACAAAGTGAGGGTCTTGCAACCTTTCCATGTTATTTCTTGATTTTTTGAAAATTTCACGCAGTTCGTCGCGTGGAGGAGAACGATCCCTGGAGCGATGTCTCTTTAAGGTTCTGGGTTCTTTAGCTTCCAGAAATTTGGCCTGCTTGAAACAAGTGGTTGCTAGGTGACCTACTTTTTTGCAAAAGGAGCAAACTTTTTTGTTGTCAAATTCTGGTTTTAATCCAGAAGGACGGCTTGGTACAGTGATATTGTCCGTGGTGGTTTTGTTGTTTTTCCTGTCTTGGTGGGATTCCAAAATGAGGCAAACTTCGTTTAAATGGGCCAACGACACAATTTTCTGTGAGGTGATAATGTTTTCATATCTTTGTAGGAGGCCATCAGTTATAACTGGTAATAATTCGGCTTCCGAGACAGGGTGGGAAAGTTTGATGTTGATGGATTCGGCCCTCTCTATGAATGTTGCCACAGTTTCGTTTACTAATTGTTTAATGGATAGTAACGATAATTTAATTCTGTGTTGGGCCTCTGATTTGCCGAAGCTAGTGATCAGGGCTGATCTGAGTTTATTCCAGTCCTTGCATTTTGATTTTTGTATTCGGTGCCACGGGATTAATTCTGGAGATATTAGTTCTATAAAGTTTTTCTGCAGCACGTCAAATGGAACATTTTTAATTGAGGCCGTTTCTTCGATTCGGTCAATGAAATCCAGTACATCAGAAACACCGTTATATTTGATCTTCCAAGGAGTGAGATCGTATGTTTTTTCTTGTGCCGTGATGGGTGCATTGTCTTGTTTTACTGTAACATGTGTCCTGGTTTCTTTGTTAGAAACGGGGATTTCCAAAACTGGGGTATTGGGTGCCTTGTCTTCACTTGCAACGGATAGGTTTATTTTCCTGATGAACTTCTTGTTGAATAACAAAGCGTATGCTTTCAATGCTGACTTTGATTTGTTTAGTGGTGATATTCCTCTATCTTTTAAGACGGCTTGTAGGTGTACTTTGGATAAGTTGTGTACATTGGGAATGACACCCATGTCCAAAGATGTAGCCATTTGATTGGAATTCATTGTTAAAGAATGGTTTAAAAAAGGAAAAAAAAAAAAACTCCGAAATTTTTCTAAGTCTTTTTGAAGAAAATTTGGCCAGGGGGACACTTTAGGATTTGCATTATTTAATTTTGTGGGCACTATTCGCACTTATATTCACTGCACTCGAGGAAAGGCACGAAAAAGGCACAAAAAACAGCACTTTAGAAGCGAAAAAACACTTTTGATGGAAAGATTTTATATTTGCTTCATTTACTGGCACTAAATCGTGAGATTGAACACACGTTCTTATTATTGCGTCGAGAAAGCACTTCTTTGCAAAAAAACACTGCACTTCTGAAGTTAATTTGAAACAATTACTTAAAATCACTTTTATAACAGTCAAATGCTGAAAAAAAACAAGAAAATGGACGAACACCGTACCTATATAATTAATCGGGATAAAGAATTATTTGTGTTTTACAGGTTGTAGCTGATATACTTTTAGAAATCAGCTTCGATGGGCCGTTGGGTGTATTGTGCTTTTAAAAAAAAAAAAAAAAAAATCACTTCCGGTGTAAAAATTGGCTTCACAGTTCTAAATCCTGACTGTTATTATTACGGTGCAATTTATGCCGAAATTAAAACAGTGGGTTTGTTTTGTTTAAACAAAGAACACAGAATCTATGTTATTGAAGAAACATTATGTTCAAACTTTCGTTATCACAGCGTTTTGGCGGGAATTTCGTGCGTCTCTTTTATTCGTTCGAGAGGATTCCTACCGTTATTTTTTCGCGGCAAAATGCGCTTGACAACAAACAAAAGTTCTCGCGGCGAAAATGCGCTTGGCAACAAAATTGCATAGTACATGTTTTCAAATTGGGGGCAATCGTAAAGGCAATTTTGTGCAGTCGGGAAGGATATGTTTAAAAAAAATTCTGCCCTAAGTTGGTCGCCAGTGTCGCGCGTCGGACCTGGGGGGGGGCCCTGACTTTCCCTCGGCCAGCTCAGAAGCGGGGCATGAGACGTCTCTCTCATAGTCAGGGTTCGGGGTCAGCGCGAGGCTCAAGAATCCATATCCCACCGTCTACACAAAACACTCCCATACAACCGCTATCCCCAAATGAAAGAGGTTAGGTTTTTATAAATCAACATTGTATTTGAGCGGCAAAATGGACATTACATGGGTGAATGACAATAGAATACAGGTTGTTACATCCTAACTAGAATTATCATCAAAGGGTTCCCTAATCTCTCTCTGGGAAATAATTAACAGCTCTCTCTAGACCGACAGGCAGCGTGGACGAATTTAGGTTATTAGCGGACACATTCAAGGGTAATAGGAAATGTAAGAGACTCACAGCATGATGTTGTCGGGGTATCCTGTTGATTGCAGGACTGTGCGCCGTGTTTCAAACAAACGGTGCCAGCCTGTCGATGTTCAAAGCGCGACATTGTCGTACATTTGGCTTCTCGACCGAGCGGTGCGAATTGGAACGCGGGCGCCGAAACGAACACACGTCCAGCTAGGTCAGAGGTCGGCGCGTAAGAAGGGGGAACGAGGAGCTCGGTCGCCGGGGGTGGGGGGAACTGTAGCGGATCTTTTGCGCGTTACGTTTGACCCAGCAACTAGCCTGATAATTCCCGCTACTCAAGTTGGCAACTGTAGGGTCTTTGCGCCTAAAATCTGTTATATGACACTATATAAATCAAAATTTTAATTTTAGTTTGTTCAAAATCTTAAATCTCCGAAAGTACTTAACAAATTGTTTTGAAATACCTATATTATGTAGATGTTACCTATGAGAGGTAAAAACATGCTTTTTGAATAACAGCATAACCAGTTGGACAAAAATGCTTTTAATAAAAAATTGTTGGACATAAAGCAAAAAGCGCTATTGTTTTTCTATCTGCACACACAGACTGAGCCACAGCAACGCATGGCAGGGTACTAAGAATCCCCGAGAAATCCACCGTGGATTTTTCGACGTTTGTACCCGTAGATTGCTGACGAATCCACCGTGGGTTCGCAAGTACTTCACTTACTTGCCGATTAATTATGTCAACCTTTTTTGATTAAATGGTGGTATTTACCAAGTTATTTATTTTATTTGAATAAAAATTACGCCACAAAGCGATTTTGCAATTATTGAAGAAATATATACATTAACTAAGAAATTTTAAATTTGTGAAAGTGAAAAATATTGCCAATTTTCAAAGACATATAGTACTGTATTTATTTACAGGAAAGTCTGGGAGAATTTATTTTTTATTGTGAAGTTCACTTATTTTGCGGAATTATGTAGAAAATGTAATAAAACCCAAGAATATTTCGTAATTATTTATTGTATTTTTTTTTATAACAATAATGAGCAAAAAACATTATTTCTCTGAATATATGTAGCTATCCTGGGAAAAATAAATAACACAGGTGCAATTTTTTTATTATTAGAAAATTTCTGGTCAGACGATTCGATTTCATTTTGCAAAACCAAATAAGTAAATAAGAAAATAGTGTCAGCCGAGCTTCAATACGGTGGGCGATTAGTAATTTACCCCTTGTACTCTGAGGAGTACAGGGATTAAGTTAAAGTAAAGTTCCTACATCATCACAAATTCACAACATTAAAATTCGAGTACTGTTTGCACAACTACATAAGTTATTTGTTTTATTATTTCAATTTGGGAGACGGGTTTGAATACCGTCGCCCCTGCAACCATTGGATAACCAACACTTCTGCCATAGGTCACCACAGGTGGTTCGCTACGTTTGGTGACTTATCAGGGGTATCCGGGTTCATGGGGTGAGGTTTGTTCAGGATGCACGTGTCCACCAGCTGCGTGGCGTGCCAGATCGGGAGAGGCTAGTTTGGGGGGCCCTTTGACCTCTCTAACTGGTCTCTCGACCCATCGCCTTGCGCCGCTGTGGGAGGGATATATTCACATGTCCGTCATTCCTGGACACACTGATCCCTAGATTCCTACGCAACCCTTCACTTCCTTTTACCTTCCCAGAACTTTCTCTACTTCCTTTCCTTAAAAAAAACCCTCCACATAGCATCCAGAATACCATATAGTAGCAATTTAACTTTGATTTTTAGTTAATTTCGCCAAAATTTTTGACTGAACGTTGTCAATCAACGTTTTCATCTTCATCCCGTATCCTTCTTGTAACTTATCTCTCGCCATTCAATAAAAAAGACTGACAAATACATAATAGTATAACAAATCAAACAATGTTTGATTTATTGGTAACAAGTTTATCGGTCATTAAATTTATATGTCGATCAATTCGCTATTACCTTCCTTTTCATATTACGTCGGTACCCACATAATTTCGTTGGTCCACGCCAGAGATATAGAAAAGACTAGATGAGCCCCCCCAATAGCCAGAAATTGGATGTAATTGAATTAAAATATATAGTGAATGTAGTAGAATACGGAATCAGTTCTTAATTTTAGTTATGGGTCTGTTTGTGAATGACTGTAACTCTGGTTCAATAAACTCGTATTTGTCTTGAATTTAAAGGTCATTTTAGAAATTGGAACTGATTGTGTCAAGAATTCAGACAAGCGATAAAGTATCAACCAATTAAGCATGCTTATTTCGGTTGTCAGTACATGTATGCCTGACGTGAAATATTCAAAATACGTAAATTTATTCAAGTTCAATAAAAATTTAAATTAACAAACGATGTTTAATTTCAAAGGTTTGAAGAAAATAATAATTATAATATCAATGTTGCCACATAAATAATATTGCCATAAATATTACCATACTAAATAGTATTTTTTAATTGTCACCAGAGCGATATAAGTAGATTCCCTTTTTACCGTAGTAATCATAGTTCTTTTGTTTTTCGATATATTTTCTCTATTAAATTGTTAGAACTGAACAATATACAGCTTGTGACCGAAGCTTCCTTATTTTTTTTTGTAAAAGAAAAGGAACTGAAAATCATCATGATTCGACACCAAAGTGTGCTTTTAAAAAAATATTCAGAAGACATGGATCAGCAAAATAACAAATAATTTATTAAAATAGAAACAAAAGTTAATAAAAAAACAAATACAAGAAGAAATAAAACATTAAATTACAAGATATCTGAAAAATATCTGATCGGCACACTTCCAACCCCAAAAGATAACATTACCCAGAGATCTAAATTTTTGGTCATTTCGCTGTGCAATAGCATCTCTCACAAATACTAAGTCAATGCGTCAGGTAATGTTTATTAGCCTGTAAATTGTTTAATTCCTGTTATCGGACATATTGAATTTGGATAATTGATTCAGATTATAATCGCTATTATTCCAAGGAGGCCGCAGACTAAAAATGGTTTTAGATTGATAATAAATAACATTGTTAAGTCTGTTTTTGGCACCTTTGTGAAACAAACACTTCAGTCACCACAATTAAATGTACATACTAACACTTTTTATGTAAATTCAAGTTCCTATGTTAGACACCTGCAGATATTATTAACAATTTTAAGAGTAACACTTATCATGGCTATAACATTTATAATTACATAATTACTCGTACACACCTATATCGTTGTAGTTAATATATTATTTGTTTAGTTGTAATACCTACAACGCAATCCTGACAGTTTGTACGAGACTGTTTTAGAAGATGCATTAGTCATAACGGATAAGTACACAATAGCGTATACTTTATGTAGTTATTGTTACATACATGGAACGTACGTCTTTAAAAGTATTTATTTTGTATATGGCGCCCTTAAGATATTCCAAATATTGTTATTATTCACTATTGATGGGAAAAGTTTAGTTCAACAATATCCGATTCATACAAAATGAAGATAAAATAGTAGTATTGAGTATTGATCATGTATTTTAATAAACTTCTTTATGACATACAAACGCTTGAGTTAATCTGCTTGTATTCAACCAGTTGCTGTAACGCGGTAAGAGAAAATGTTGTACGATATCAAAATAATGTGTCTCGTGGAAAGCACTTTTCTCATATTTTTCTTCTTTTATCTTTAGAGCACACGTGTTGGGTGGGAATGCTGTCCTTGTTTTACAAGTATTTCATTGGAAGATGCTAGCGTAATTGAACCCTTCGGCACCTGTGCACTGTCGGGAAATATGCCAAATGTGCCCCCAATAATTGTACATTGACATTAGTCAAACGAGAACTGTTTTTTTCTTCGACACGTTCTTGTGTTCAGCAGCTCAGTTGTGGACCGAAGCTCTGTGTTTCCTCCATCTTACAACGCTTGTCTCTTCCAGACGATCCCCTAAAAAATATTTGTAGTTATATAGGAATTATTATCCGATTCTTGAAATTTGTCTGTCGAATTTTATGTAAACGAAAGATACAGAAATTTAATAAATAAGTATATTTATAATTTTCTTCCCACAAACTTGATATTTTCGCGAAATAAATACAAAAGATTGTTACAGAGGCCATTCTGTTGTGTGTAATACTAAGAAAAAAACATTATACGTAGAAACCAATACAAAAAGGCGTTAACTATGTTTAAAATTGCCCTTGAGGTGATTTTGCACAAAAACGGCGCTATACAAGTCATCCAATTATTATTATTATTTTTTTTTTTAAACTTCCGATTTAGTTGTCCGGGTTAAATCTTCCCCAAAGGAAAAACTTAACCCTTCCACTCACTTTTCCACAAATGATCATCTAGTCAATCAACATTATGTAAGTGCATTATATAAGGAAAATAAATACAAAACAATACAAGAACAACACGTCAACTCACCAGAGATCAAATGGGAAAATAATTCACCGACTCCAGATATTTTCATATCAGAGGGTTCGGCTCGGTAGAACTTCTAACAGGGCCTATAAATCCTACTGATCCCTCAACATAAATATTTAAAAAATCTTTTGTTATCCTACATGTATTCAAAATGACCGACTTTTGCATCTTTATATATAATTTTTTTGATAGATCTAATACGCCTAAATTTTTAATTAGAGAGCTAGGTATAATGCCAGTAGCCGAAATATCGAATGGTAATATTTTTATAGTCTGAGAATGCCAAATTCTTTTTATTTCATTTCCTAAATCTGTGTATTTTCTTATTTTTTCACTAACAGATTTTTGAATATTACAGGAATTTGGAATAGCGACATCAATGATATAAGTTATTTTTTTAATTTTGTCATGTAAAACTATATCGGGTCTATTATGACTAATCGCTCGGTCTGTTAGTATAGTTTTATCATAATATATTTTATAAAATTCGTTTTCTAAAAATGAATTTGGTTCGTATTCATAATATGGTACTACATTACGGCAGTCAATCAAGTTATGTTTAATTACCAAATCTTGGTGAATTATTTTTAAAACTTGATTGTGCCTAAATTAAATTAAATTAAATTAAATTATTATTATTAAAAGTAATTTTATTGTTATGAACATAGATATGTATGAATTAATAAAGAAAAGTTTTTAACTAACTAACTAATTAACTAACCATCACACCGTTTCCCCGCAGGGGTAGCTAGAGAGGACGGACCGCCAAACAACTCGGTCTTGGCACACACTTCTTGCCTCATTCACATTCATATATCGTCTCATACATACTCTTCTATTGTTCTGACTCTTGACATGACCCGACTCAAGTATCTGATTCACTTGGTCATGCCATGTCTTCCTCGGGCGTCCCCAACTTCTGCCATCATTCACATTTGCATCGTATGTTCTCCTTACACTCCTTTCTTCGCTCATTTGCTCTACATGCAAAAACCAAAATAAGTTTTTAATGCATATATATTTACCAGGTTCAATAGAAGTATCCAAAATAGAAGATTGCGTGATTGCTGACAGAGTATAATTGGTAACGATGTGTTTTTAAGTCCTTGGGATCCTCGCATCCGAACCTTCTCACGATATATGAGAAATACAGTAATACAGTAGCAGGCCGGCAGCTTACTTAGGAATTCGCATACAAATTATACACCAGAACACAGGCGGTTACTTCATATTGGTTTACAGTTTGGTGCACGCAAGGGTCCCCCCTTGGGGAAAACACCTCGAAGGGTCGGAGGATGCAAATAACAAAACAAAGCCTTTATTGGGCCATAACACGAGCAGAGAGAGATATTAGCAACTCTCCCACACTGACTAAATTACATGCTATAGTAATAATTGACTATTAAAAATTACTTTATTTTGGGGACCTGTGCCAAGAATATTTATTTTGAACCAACTATAATAATAATATGGCATTTATATAGCGCGTTTTAGCGTCATTTCACTTTAAGTGCGAACTATGTTTAGAATATGGAGGAAAATGAATATTACATATTTTATACGGTGACCGGATAAATCATCACAATGATAATTCATCACATCTTTAAAAAGTTATATATCATGGAAAGTATGAAAAAAAACTTTATTAACTGGGTTAAGTAGGTTAGGTTAGAAAAACTTTTTGTTCATCGTTTCTAATGACTTTATATCACTTTTTAAAAGTGTGTTGAATTGTCACTGTGTTGAGTTATCATGGAACCATTTTATATGGAAAGTTAACTGATTTATGCATGCAACATAGGTATGCAATATGTCAAATATGTGAAGTGTTTGTTTTCAGAGAGTGACTGAGAGTTTGCTGTGTTACACAGCAGTGCATTTACACTTACAATTGTTTGTCAACATTATTGAGTATGTATACGTATTTTTAAAATTTATTTTATAGTTTTTTCTAGAAAATATTATTATTTTTGTTATGATATTATAATATAACCTACCTAAATACGTACCACTACCACGAAGAGGGTACGAGTCTAGTATGGTGGTTGAGAGAAATATTTGCATTTTTAACAAAAACTATTCATTTTTTACATATTATATAGTGTAATAATAAAGGAAAATAAATATAGCGTTTCTTCACCATAAAGAGGCTCTTGTGTTTAGTGAGAGAATTCCAGCTCAATTACATAAAATCGTGTGAGTAAGTATTAATAAAAGATTGTAAATAATAACAAAAAGATTTGAAAGAAAAAAACAAGATTTCAGAATAATAAATTTTAAGGTTTAAAAAATAATGATAACGGTATGGACTTTATTTTAATTTAAACTGAAATTTATGAACATTTTTATTGCTTGGTATTAAATTTTAGGATTTTAATATTATTCTAATATCTTGCTGATATATTGAATTGGAAGCAATTTAACTAAATTTCTTAAAAAAATTGTAGAACTTGATTTTTTAATATGTTTTGACTATTGTGGGTATATCGAATATTGAAAAGAGAATTTTAACATGTAAACTTCTATACTAAATATCTAATATTTTTTTATTTAATCATTTGAATATAATGACCATGTGATGAAAAAATAGTTAATATACGTTATTATACAGAAAAATCTATGCAAAGTTCACGATGTTCGAGAGTTTATGCTGCAGAACACGGATTATCAGCTCAGTTACAGAGAAAATCTTCCTTATGGTTAGTAAGAACTAAGCGTTTACAGAATATATCAACATAGCCGATTACAGTATGCTCGTAAATACAATAAATCAGAGATTTTCCTTTTGAGATCTTCTCTGGGAATCAGAGCAGGCCATCAACTAATGAGAGACAAGAAGTGGGAGGATGGATCCACTATAATCTGGAATAACCATTACTTTTTTACATCGATTGTTTCTTTGACTATTACCTACGATTATTATGTGAGGATTGAAAAAAATGGAATAGCATTATTGTGTATTACCTATGTACGTAAATCATAAATTCTTTAAGTATTGTACGTCACTTAAGAAAAAAAAATCATAATAAGGCTAAGCTTGCAGTATAACAACGCCTACCGTATAAAATTCTTGGCTTTCCGAGATACTGCAGTGCTTCCAACATGCTCACGGAAGGGAGAGAGCTAAGTTTTGCAGCCCCCTTAAGAACTCGAGTAGCAGGCTTAAGGGAAAGGATAAAACACTTCAAGTTTGTCCTTATAATCAAATCTCATAATTAATTACAATCACAATCCATATTATTTCTTTCCTTGAACGTTCTTACTTTTTATGTGTTTATATATTATTGTACGTGTGAGAAACCTCCTCACATTCTGAAATAAACACGCTATAATTATTTATACCGATATGAAATAACGAAAAAAATACACATTTCAATAAAGCATAAAAATAATTTTCTCGTAGAAAAAAAAAAAATTATTATGTAAAAATAATTAGGTAAATATTATATATGGCTTGTAGGAATTCTTGATACAATCAGTACCAATTCTGAAAATGACCTTGGCAGTGAAACCTGTCCATTGTACTAGAGATATAATCACAGACATACAACCGAAGTTAGTGTTTTTTATGATGATGGACAAAAAGTACCTTTAACCGGTTTAATTTCGACTCTTGCTGTGAGAAATGATACAAATGGCAAATAAATCAGAAAGATTCTATGGAGTGAAAATTGTGTATTTTAATATGGTTTCCGCTATTCTGGATGATAACCGGAGTTGTAGATACTCCAAGTATCCAATTCCGAATCTAAAAGTTGCTCAAGACGACTTACACCTTGTTTGTTGACTAGGTCTGAATATCCAGATATTCCTTGACTTTCCCATACACCACCCACTTTCCTTCCCCACTCACTTCAGCCTCACAGCATATACCAATTGGGATGCCATAATCCCACTGCATCCGGACAGTGGGGACTTTTGTGCGGTATTCCCAAAACATTAAAAAATCAGAATTCAAAATGGAAACAAGTATTTTTTAAAATGATATAAATTTATAATTATATTGAATAGTCAAGTATTTTGAAACCTAACTCTTCCCCCATATTTTTATCCTTCCAAAAAATAAGAACTCTAGCGTCTCGAATTTGGGGTATGTTGGAAAACTGACGGTTTTGAAAATCTAAAGCAAATTAATAAAAACTTCATTTTTTATTGTGAGGGTCAGTTGTTTCAAAGAACTAAAATTTATCAAATTTAAAAGTTAATGTTGATGTTCTATTCAAGTTCGGTTACTATTTCATAAAGGGTTAGTTTTTCACAATGCTTTGATGATAACGGAACTTCAAGAGAACTTGAATATTAATTTAAATATTTGATACATTTTTCATCCATGAAACAACTGGCCTCCAGATTCCAGGGCGATACTGACAGCTTCCAAGTCGGCTGCATCCAGTGTATTAGTGTCCAGCTTAGCAGTTTGAAAGCAGTCGCGAGCGCTAGGCGCGTCCTACTTTGACTCCGAAAAAGGGGCGTAAGAGATGTACCGCAAACCCGTTCCCAAAGCACCTCTCGGGTCACGTGAGCGCCTTTTTAGCGGCCACTTTTCATAAGGCAGCCGCAGCCGGGCACACTGCACGAGATGCCAATTGGAGTATTTATACTGCGTGGGAACTGGATGCTCTGATGTATATCTACTGCCTGTTTTGTCAACGGTTTCGGGGATTTGTGTTTTGTATTGACTGATGATATGTTCTGCGCTAGTTTGACATAAAGTTTTATGAGTTTGTAAAACATGGGCCAAAATGCACATTTCCAGAAACTCGTTTCGATAAGTTATTTAAAAGTAGCACGTACTCCAACAACACGCGAATAACGTGAAAATAACACGAACAAATATGAAAAAAACCCTTCTTATGAAACGTAGACAGTATTTACATAGTAGTTCCAGTGAGAGCTCATATAAATGTCATTGACAATGGTCCTGTTCCATCTCGCACCTCTTGTATGAAAGAAGACAGAAAGTACTAGAACGATGACGTCACACACAACCTCTCTCTGGGACAAGTACTTAAAAAAACCTTTTGAGAGCTAATACGTTCTTCATAGTCATAAAATAGGTAATGTATATTAGGAGGGTTCGGCCAGCATTAGTGTTAGTTTTCCTGGTAATCCCAGTAAGGTTGTTAGTAAATGAGAAACTGTGTCTACATTAGAATGTACATTACCCAAAATTTGGTAAATTTTATTATGCGCCAGTATTGTAAAAATACCAGTTTCTAACAAAATGATCATTATTTGAATTATTTTACTTAAAGAATTTTAAATTATAAAATATAAAAGCAATTTTTTGTATAATTTGTTTCTTTGTTGCGAAAAATTTAAATAGATTTGCGGCTCTAATAAAAACCAGGGTGGCAGGACTGAGGGGAAGGATAAACAACTCCAGAAATGTCCTTATCATTGAATCCAGTATGACTCCAGGATCGAGCATCGAGGAGCGCTGGAGAAAGATGTTTGCCCCCCATAATTAAAAACCCCTCGAACCGCTCTAAAAAAATAACGTTTAAGGGAGGACAAACTACCGTGAAAATGTCCTCATCATGGAATCCCGACAAAGTCCAGATTCAAGCATCGCAGCGCACTGGAGAATTTTGTTAGCCCCGTAAATCTAATGCTCAACGTCTTTTCTTGGTGTTGTTCTTATTATTGTAATATTATTGTATATATTTTGTGGGATGTGTGGGATAGCAACAAACCCCCCCACATTCCGGAATAAATTCGCTATTATTATTATTAATATTAAATGGCTAAGTGTCTTACCTAAGTATAAATATTTTTTTTTACTAATTTAAGATTGACAGTTGTTTCACCACATATGGAATACCGTTCTAGAATTCTCTTTCATAGGAATTATAGCTTTATAAACTAGAAATAATCCATAATAGAGCGATGAGTTAAATTTCGAGGTGTAACAAATACGTGTCAACACAGAAAATACTCAAGGAATTAGACATAATCTGTGTTATTAAACAATTCATTTTCAATTACGCTTTAATTTGAATCTACCCTCTCGAGTTTTGGCATATTATGCAAAGTTTGCAAAAACGTTTTGAGCGATCGATTGCCTTAATGTGCCAAATTTATAGAATCTAAAAATATAAGATAAACGGTGAAATATAGGTGGATTCATTGGATTTAAAACGCAGTTCAATCACTTTTATATTTTTCATATTAATTGAAGAATGGTACTAATTAATTTATATGGTATACATATATATGTTACACACCATACAGAACAGAAATAAAAGATTAGGCTAAAAATATTGAAAAAATCAATAACACAGAAATGTTCACTGCATAAAGAGATTCAAATGTACATCTTAGTTCCCAGCAAAATATAAAAACACGTGCTTAGATTAAGCGTAAAATATAAAGAAAACATATAAAGACAAGTGTAAAAATAATGCGTTTAATAAATATTGAAAATAATAGCAATAAATAGTGTAAATTAAAATGTATTAGATCTATTTTAAGTTTAATAAAAAAATTAGGCAGGTACACAAATGAAGGCTAATTTTTTTTCTTTAACCCTAATAATATATTTTTTTAATAGAAGTATTTAAAAATATATATTTGTTTTTTTTTTGACGATTGAGGATTTTTTTATGTAAATTTTCATGACGTCATTCAATTTTAGAGAAATGCGTGTGTGTGTGTGTGTGTGAGTGCGAGTCTATCTGCCGAGTTTCAGCTCAATCTGTTTTTAGGAAGTGCGTTTATTTCAAATTAAATTTTATTAATTTATTTATTCATTCATTCGGGAAAACAAAATCGAAATTGTATTGCATGCAAGACTGACTCTTCATTCAAGGAGGTATTTGTTATAGTATTGCATGCAAGACTGTGTCTAAAACTACCTATCTTGGCACACCACTATGAAGGAGCTGACTCTTCATTCAAGGAGGTATTTGTTATAGTATTGCATGCAAGACTGTGTCTATAACTACCTATCTTTGCACACCACTATGAAGGAGCTGACTATTCATTCAAGGAGGTATTTATTATGGTATTACATGCAAGACTGTGTTCAAAACTAGCTGACTTGGCTCACCATTAAAATATTTTATTCAAAATAAATATAAAAGGTATTATAAATAACGAATTTAAAATTTTATTTAATCATTGTGTTTTAGCAACACTGATAGTTACATTATGGACTATTATTTGATTCTGTCGGTTTTCTAAGGCTGCCTTAAATGAATTAACAAAATAATCGAATCACGTAAATCACTGGAAATTAAATTAACGTAAATTAAACACCGTACGTGCTTCCCCACCAACCGAAAGGTTTTTTTGGAACGGATCCGTTAGATATACAACCACGACCTTGCGGTCACCTTGGAGAGTGGAACAGGTTGCTTCCAACGTGTAATTAAGTAATAACGTTCACACCTCATCTTAGATTAAGCTTTGAGGTATTTAATTAAATAAGGTTTGTCGATCAGATCTTAATAAATTCCGGACACGGTACTTTAATGGAAATATATATTAAGGAGTAAGTATTAAGGAGTAAGGAGAATATATGAATATATGCGTAGAACATGTCGGGGACGCCCGAGCAAGACATGGCACGTTCAAGTCGGAATAATAGAAGATAATGTATGAGACAGTGTATGAATATGAATGGGACAAGGAGTGTGTGCCGAGACCGATATGTTTGGAGGTCCGTCCTCTTTGCCTACCCCTGCGGAGAAACGACATGATGGTTAGTTAGTTATATTAAAATTATGGTGATTAATTGTTGGGTTATCATGCCGTAATCTAAGCTTAGAAGTATTTGATATCAGATACTTGATGGCTTTACAAAAACTAAACGCTGAAAAAACCCCATTAATTTATATGTATATATATAGCAAAATATTTTGGTATATACCAAATATACCAAAAAATTGGCCCTAAGAAGATTTCGGAGAAACTATCCGAAGGGATCAATGACGCTAGTTTCTCAGTGCATCTTTCATTAGGAAGTATGCAATACTGGTAGAACAGGGAGTGCATACCTACCTGACGCCCGTGCATTAAAGATTTTTTTCTTTCCTTTATTCGTAAAATATATTTCTATTCAGTTTTTTACATGCTTTTCGACTACCACACAAGACACATGTCCGTATTATGGTAGTCGAATTGTCGATAGCAGTCGATTGTTGTCCGTTTGTTTATTTGTTGACGAGGAAATATATTAAACGGACCGACCGTTTCTGCACAGAGTCAAGGGTTTTGTAGGGCTCCAGAACAGAGGTGGTGGCCAAATTCAGCAGTGGGGCTTACTTGCGATTTATACAGGGTCAACGGTTGTGTACCATTAGTACACAACTGCTATAGTATCTGCGGACCCTGTTTAGTACGCCCAGCTACTGAGAGGCTAACTTGACTATGGTTTCGACGGAGCCCACGTGCCTGAGCTGGTCGCTTGGAGGTACAACAAGCAAATCAATGGAATACATCATGATTAAGTTTTTGAAGAATTGCTTACATTAACGTATACTAGATTGTCATATCAACCCCTTTTGGATGCAAACAGACTTAATTGTCTATTTGAAACATTAATAAAATCGAATAGGTTATTCTTACCAAAAGTGGAAACTGCCTTCGAAGAAACCGTTCAATCTGTGCTTCAAAGCCTTCCGAGCTGTTGGAGTTTGATACAATAAATAAAAATACAATAATTTAATACAATACGTAATAACTGATAAATAAGCTAAGCATAATACTATTCTTTCGGTATATCAATTTAAAAATTAATATTTCCATCGAATTTATAAATTATTATGATTGACATACCGAAACCAGATTTCTCAAACTATCAGATAGAAGAATTTTAACTGATTTATTATTTTAATTACAACCCCGACAGCCCTGAATTATTGGCAATATCTTTTTATAAATGTACCTGCCAGACTAACTTTTAAATGTAAAATGTAACAATAACCTTAATACTAACTACTCTATTTATTCACCAATTCCATTAATTCATCACCTTGAAACAAACGCTGTTAACTTATTGATTTGTTTTGTGTTAATAATTTTGTGGGTTTCAAAAGGCAACTGATTTCAGACCTATTTGTTCGTTTTTTTTCATTTCTAGTATTTTTTAAATCTTGTCTCTATACCTTCCTACGCGTACATTGCATACTCCTTTTCTAGTTTTATTTTGTTTTTAACACACATATAAACGACTGTATGCATTTACGAAAATGCATGATTGATATATTTCCGTCAGGGCGTTTAAATTAATAAATACTTGTGGCAACGAAAATCTCAAATCATATTTCTGTTATATTGGCATAATTACAAAAGAACTTATAAACTTTAAGCTAACGAGTGTAATAATAGTGCTGATAGCTGACTTGAAAACCCTTTGAGAATTTTTATTTTATTGTCATTTAAAATACCATATCACGAGGTGATATGGTATTTTAAACATTGAGAAATAATAGTATTTTAAACATTGAGAGGGACTAAAAATATGCTTGTTTTTCTTCAGTAGCAGCTTTTTGGGGTCTAGCTTTAGACAGGTATTAATTTTTGCCATGTTTTTAGCTGCTCTCATCCACTCGAATTTATTATTAATTTATTAGATACTAAAAAATACAATTACAGAATAATGAATTTTTGACTGTCCAACTGGGTAATTTTTTCGTTTCAGGACAAATTAGAATTAAAATTAGACAATTTTTGTCAAGACATCAGCTCATAACATCTATGGACAACGTTTGCACATTTTTCCTAAATAAGGCAGCATTCAGTAAATCATTAAAATTTATTTTTCGGAATAATTTATTGAGTAAAACCTAAAATTGTAATATTTAATTATTGAAGACAATATTAGCGATTTCTAAACGAAAATCTGAAACGTTAAATCCGAAAAGGATACGGTCACATCTAGGACTCGAACCCAGGACCCTTGTCTTGCCGGGACACAGATTTTCGTTTAGAAATCGCTAATATTGTCTTCAATAATTAAATCATTAAAATTTGAAGATTTGGGTGTATTGGGTATATCCGTGAAAAACCACGGGAGAAATATTCTTAACTTCTAGAAACACTCATTTCTCGTTACAATGTTTCAAATAAGTTTATTTACTTATAATTATTTCCTTAATCTTATGTAATTAATTAATTTACTTGCTATTTTCTACACATCAAAACTCACAAAAAAATATAACTGCATCCAATTTCCGTTCCAAAGGAATTTCATAATTGCATTACGCCACACGTTCAAACTCCTTTCTGTCCAGAATTCTTGGACACTTGCTTAGATTCTGTGAACAAATTGTGGTTGTTTTTTCTCCAAAAATGTACGTTTTGTGAAGGCCCATCCGACATCGATCCCGAATTCCTTTAACATCGGGAATTGGACGCGCTGTTTGGTTCCGATACCTTCACAGTGAACAAATTACGTTTTTTATATCGTTTCACGTACAACGCATTTTAGTAGAGTACACTGCAGGGGTGGAGCACTGCTGGTTTATGGAATGGTTCTGAATAATATTATTGATAATTAATAAACTATTCCTTTAAATCCTGTTTTAAATCGACCATACAACATATAAAATAAAGTTGGTTGTTTTCAGGTGAAAAAATGTAATAAGCAGTAATTGTTGAATGAAACACTAGTATATATTGAATTATTTCGCGAATAAGAGATAAGCCGCCATAGCTCAGTGGTCAGAGCTGTCGACCGGAAATCGAAAGGACACGGGTTCAAGTCCCGTTGACGTCATGTATCTTTTATCAGGAGATTTTTCAATGTGGATGAGTGTTTCAGGCTAATAATTATTGCTTATAAAAATAATTATTTATTCATGTTTTCAGTAAAACGGTTATGCAACAATATAAAACGAAGAAGATTAAAAACTTGAGGTACATGTAAGTATAAAAAAGATCATGGAGGCAGTTTTACTATTTTTTGATGTACGTCAAAAAGTAGTTGCTGAAATGTCTGTAAGTCACGTTAAAAAATGATGATCAATGCAGAATAGTTAAGCAATCAAGTCGCTGTGTGGATTAGCGCATTTTGAATGGCAGAAATTCTCGCTTTCGGAGTATGAAAAAGTGTACGGGATCTCCCACGAGTATTCTAAACATTAGAAACATATATAAAATAAAATAATTGAAAACAATATATTTTGCACTTTGACAATCAATAATAGAATATGGAATTATTGCTTGGGGAGGAGCAACAAACTCGGCTATCAATTACTTAGAAACTGCATAGAAAACGATCTTAAAGGTAATACTAAAAAAACATAGACTGACTGATACAGACCAAATATTCAACAGCTGTGACGTACTAGATATACGCCAATTATACGTTAAAACACTACTAAACTACATTTTTGACAAAAAAAAAATTTCAACATACACAAAATAACACTAACAGACCAGTTTGACAAGCGTACAAAGAAAAAATAAAAACTCCGACAGTAAATTCAAGCTTTGGACAAAGACACTACCAATACCATGCTATAAAAGCTTTCAACAGTGTAAAACTTGAAATTAAAATTGAGGAAAATAAAAATAAATTCACACACAAAATTACAAAATGGATTAAAGAACAAAAAAAAACAATATTACCAAAATGTCATAGCATAAAATAAAAATAAAACCTACACGTAACACACAAAACCAACATAAACACACATCACTCACAAACACACAAGATTATATTTTAAATGTGTTATTTTCTCTTTAAATGTAT
This sequence comes from Hesperophylax consimilis, assembly GCF_061612785.1. NCBI lineage: Eukaryota > Metazoa > Arthropoda > Insecta > Trichoptera > Limnephilidae > Hesperophylax > Hesperophylax consimilis. The sequence goes on from NC_142850.1 coordinate 35,866,542, forward strand.
TGTGTAGATTTTATTTTCATATTATAAAATGAAGGCCTTAGCACGGGCAAGCCACCCAGTGAGGCCAACATTACTGAAAAACTTTGAAATGTAAAAAATATTGTACCAAATAAAAAAATTAAAATACATACTCGTATGGCGTATGTAAGTTAACCTCTTTTAATATAATTGGATTAAGTATATTTCCGGTAGCGAAAATCTGCTACAACCACTTTATTATTCAAGCAAGCCTCGCTTTGACTAGATATCTAACTTTGACTAGGTTGCTAATTTCGACTGAGCTTTTCAATATAATGGTAACTACCTGCCTGAAGAATGTTTGAAAAAATAATTGTCATTGATGAAGTTGTATTTATTTAGATACATTATGTAATTCATTATTTGAAATAATTTTTAAATAATTAATTTCAAATCTTATGATTTCAGAGAAAAAATTGTTTTGATTTATTATTATGATTATATTCGTCTTATTAATGACTTTTCTGTTTTGTACTCCTGCCTTTATCCGTAGGACCCAAAAGAGATTTGAACGCATGTATCGACGGAGGAATTCGTCGGCATTACATGACAGATCTTGTGCACTCTGCAGCCGCTGCTCTAATATCCCGGATTGATTGAGAAATAATTGAATAAATTGTTTTTCTCTTGCTACTTACTGCCTTAGGTGATATGGCGGTTCAAAAATACACACTTTTTACAGTATATAAAACATGGGAGCGAGAAGAACTTCGTGGAAAAACCTGTGATTTAAATATATGTTAGTTACGTTACAATAGAATTTCAATATTTAAGATTAATTTTTTTATTTTTTTTGGGTTCTTTTTAATAATTTTTGAAGGTTATGCAATATATCATGGAAAAAAAGATTTTACATTGTTGAGTATAACCAAAAGTTATTCCAACAAAATTGAATATTCATTTAGACTTTTAGAAAAAGTCGATAGATGTTCCATATAAATAAAAATTGGATATGTATGATTTGAGATTTGTTTTTGGGGTATTATGCCGTGTTGCGCTGCCTCCTTATTTAGCCGACGTTTCGGACAGCATTGCAGTGTCCATCATCAGGGCAGATGTTTAATCAGAGAAAATACCACAAAAACAAATCACTATAAAAAATCTGATATGTTTATCCGAGACACTATCTAGGTTACAAATGAATTCGTTAGAACTTTTTAATCATCCAAAAAAATAGCAGCCAAAAATATTTGGAAAATTATTTGAAAAATTACGTAAAATAATTTGGTCCCAATGGCCTAGTGGTTAGGGTAAGACAGAGGTCCTGGGTTCGATTCTCAGTTTCGACTTGACTTTTTTTTACCTTCTTCTTTAATGATTAAAAAATGGAATGAAAAAAATTAATATTACATTCTGATGCGCTATAGTTTGGGATCGAAATGATTCTTTTTAACTGTTATTGTTAAATTAAAGTACACATTATTTTATTCGTAGTATGTGCTATAGAGATACAGGATCCATAATCCTTGCTTCAATCGAATTCCAACATACTCTTCTGTTATTTAAACGTTTTACAGGACATGACTCAAGTAATAATTGATTAAGTTAATCAACAAGATGTCTTTTTAAGTTTATTTTTACTGTACCTACAACAGATGAATTATCCATTATCCGTATTATTAATCAGATTACCCCCCGTTCAACGTTGGTGTGGTAAAGCCGTCCTTGAGCCTGTTTTATGAACGTTTTAAACAAACGCCATGGTAATAGTTTTTCACTGTTCTGACCGTACGTAAGTAAGGCACACTTTTAGTAAGGCTATTATAGTTTAAAATTAATTTTTTTTACATTCTTAACATTTGGTAAAGTGGGTAAGTACAAATATAAAAAAGTATATTTAAAGAGTAATTAAATATATCTACTAAGTAATTCATTCAATAGCACGATTCATCTAGTCACGCTACGCTGTGCTAGAACATCTGTCCTGCCGTAGGGTATTTTGAACAACTCGTGGCAACGACTACGTCTGAAGTTTTCAGAAACGCATAAGCCATAGCATTTAAAGAGGAATGGGCAAACAACAGTTATAATATGAGTATATTAAAACTTATATTGAAAGATTTGTAGAACGTCAGGTTTCTAGGATAAATCTAACTGTTTCATCAAATAAGTTCATAAGGTGTTTGAAGCTCAGATAAGTTGCAAGCATCCGAATTTAGATGTAGGTTTCGGAGTTTTTTCTGAATTTGTTCCAGGAAATTTATGTCCATACACCTCTAGCATGCTGTAGCTTATTTTTATAGTGCCATCGAACATGATGTGATTGCATTTTGGTCAGAAAAGTGCTTAGTCTTCTTCAAACGTCCATGATTTCATCTTTTATTCAATCAAGAGACCGGGAAATTGATATTCTTCCGAACCTTTGCATATATGGAGCCTTTAATGGAGTCACAGTAGAAATATTGAAAAATTATAATGAATTATTAAGCATTCCAATTACACACATTGTAAATATTAGTTTAAATAGTGGAATATTCCCCTCCGTTTATAATAAATCTATTGTAACACCTGTTTTTAAATCTGGCAACCCTGAAGAAATATCAAATTATCGACCAATATCTCTTGTCTCAAACATTGCAAAAATTTTCGAAAAGATCGTAAAAAAGCAACTTTTGTACTATATTGAAAATAATAAAATAATTAGTCCTAGCCAATTTGGATTAAGAGAGAAACTAGGCACTCATGATGCCATTGCAGAACTAACTTCAACTATATACCGTGCATTAGATAAAAAAATAAATGCCTTGGCATTTTCATTGATTTACGTAAGGCTTTTGATAGTATCTCCCATACAAAACTAATAAATAAATTAAATGATATCGGTAATATTGGTAAGGTAAGGTATTGGCTGCAAAGCTATCTAACTCAAAGAAACCAAAAAGTAAAATTAAATAACTCACTAAGCGTGGATGAAACTTTAGAATTTGGAATTCCCCAAGGGACTGTTATTGGACCAATTTTATTTATAATTTACGTTAACCATATGTTTAAATTATCACTTAATGGTAAACTTATATCCTTTGCTGACGACACTGCAATAATTATCGAAAAAAAGACATGGAACGAAATTACCAATGCAGCCAATCAAGATATGAAGGTTATAAAAAATTGGTTCGATGGCAATTTATTATTACTCAACACAGAAAAAAACATATTGTATTCCTTTCACTCTACAAGAAGATGTGCCAAATAACCAAATTAACATAACAATTCATTCTAAAAATTGTGTAAATAACGGTACATGTAATACGGACTGCGCGAAACTAAATCATAAATGTAATATAAAATATCTTGGTATCTTAATAGATAAAAATGTTAAATGGAAATACCACATTAATCTCACTGTTGAAAGAATAAGAAAACTTATCTATATTTTCTATAATATACGAAATATTTTAAATAAGAAAACTATCAAAATCGTCTATTATGCATTAATTCAGTCCATATTGCAGTACGGGATTAACGGGTGGGGAGGGGCTTTTAAGGCTTTTTTACAGCCCATAATTACAATTCAAAGAATAATTATAAAAATCATCCTTAAGAAACCATATGACTCCCCTACTTTAGAGATATTTCGGGAATTTAATGTACCATCTATCACAGAATTGTATAAGAGAATCGCCTTATATCAAATTTATAAAGAATATTTTATTTATAAAATTCACCCCTCAGATAGCATAAGCAATAGATTCAAAACTAATGGCTTAGTAGCCATTCCTATGCTTAGAACGACCACGGCTCAGCACCACTATTCGTATTTAGGTGTAAGATGGTACAATATATTACTGTCCAAAAATAAAATTAGTGTAACCGAAACTGTGAATTATGAACAGTTCAAAAAGTTAATTAAGTCCCTAAAATTGGATACTGATATATTTTACCCCTAATTTTCTTACACTTTGTACAATTTATATATTAATTTAATTGTACAAAAATATATATTAATTTAATTGTCTTTAAAAAACTATTTTTCTAATTTGTTTACCTGATATATTGTACTCTTAATTTCCTCACGCTTTCTTAATCTGTAAGAAGATATATTATTTTAATTATCTTTAAAAAGACACTTTTCTAATTTGTATAGGTACCTATGTTAATATTATGTTTGTATTTATATCAAATGTTTTTGATTATTGTTTAAAAAATCATTAGAACTAAATGTAAATACTCCTCCCATAAACACGAGCTCCTGGAGCTCAACTTATGGAGTAGTAGAATAAAAAACGAAAAAATTATATATCTGTCTGTATATTGTTATCATTTATAATGTTAAATAATTTACAAGTAATAAATAAAAAATAAAAATATATATATATATATATATATATGTTTATCCTTTTTTCATCCCCCTTATCTATATCCTAGCTACAAACTACTCTTCCACTACTCCAACACATTGAAGTTTTTCTTCTTACCGAAACTTGGCTTGATCCTGATATTCACACCGAGGAACTTGGATTTTCATCTTACAACACCTACCGCCTTGACAGAAATCCAGCCACTAGTACTAAAACCAGAGGAGGAGGAGTTCTTATATCCGTTACAAAATTACTGCCATCCACTCGATTAATTTGTAAACATCTGGACGTGGAACAGGTATTCGTTTTACTAAAAACTAAATCAGGCAAAATTCTACTGGGATGTGTCTACATTCCTCCTGGATCCAATATCACAGTCTACAGAAACCACATAGATGACCTCGAAACCTTTAAAAATAAATACCCTGATGCCAGAACAATTTTATTTGGTGACTATAATACCCCTTGCATTGATTGGATGAATAAGGACTCTTATAATAACTTAAGCCTACCAGAAAATGCCCGCGAAATAATAGATATGACGAACTTACTCTCTCTACATCAAGTCAATCAAGTCTACAATACCAATAATCGGCTGCTGGATTTAGTATTCTGCAGTGATACCTCAGTCTATATTGCTAAATCAGTTGACGAGCTTCTCCCCCTAGACTGCCATCACCCCGCCCTAAGCATAACCATCACTACTAATAACTCACCAGATGACACAACTGTTCTTCCTAACCTAACTTATAATTTCTCCAAAGCTGACTATACTAACATGAATCAATATCTTGCAAATGAAGACTGGTCATTTCTTCACCATAATAATACCATTAACTATAATCTTGAATTATTTTACAAAATTATTAATAAGGCCATTGAAAGCTTTGTACCACTTTCACACTTCAAGGAAGCGAAGTTCCCAAAATGGTTCAGTGGCGAGCTAATTAACCTAGTTATCTGTAAAAAAATTGCACACAAAAACTTTAAAGAATCGAACTCTCTTATCGACTACAAGATATTTCACAACTATAGAACTCAATGTAAAAAACTATCAAGAAATTCATATTTAAATTATATAAATGGAATCGAAAACTCTATACCTTCTAATATTCAAACCTTTTTCACTCACGTTAACTCTCTTAGAAAAAATAAACAAGGTTTACCCCTTTCAATGCACTTCAAAGAAAAGAGTAGTACTGACATGAATGTAAAAGTTAACTATTTTGCTGATTATTTTAAAAGCGTCTATGACGAAGATATCCCAGACAATTATATACCACCTTCGTCGCTTAACGAGAGCATACATATCCCTGCCATACACATCAACATAAACGACGTTATAAGTAAAATCAAATCCTTAGACAAAAACAAAAAGGCTGGAGCTGATAATGTACATCCCAATATCCTGATAAATTGCATTACTTCACTGGCTGAGCCGATTTCTCTATTGTTTAATCAATCCCTTGACACAGGGTGCTTCCCTGATATGTGGAAACGTTGTTATCTAACTCCTATATTTAAAAAGGGTAATAAAAGTGATGTTACTAACTATAGACCAATATGTAAGCTATCTGTAATTCCTAAACTTTTTGAAAAACTATTACTTGATAAAATTTCACCATGTATTAACCATCTCATTGTTCAGAATCAACACGGATTTTTGTCGGGTAGATCAACTCTGACAAATCTCTCGTTATATGAAAACTATATATCAAACGCATTAGCTAACAGAACTCAAGTCGATTCCATATATACGGACTTTATCAAGGCCTTTGACAAAGTATGCCATAAAATTCTCCTGATCAAACTACGTAAGCTCGGTATTGACGGAAAACTTTTACAATGGTTTGCTAGCTATCTAACTGATAGAGTTTTACTTGTGAAAATCAATTTGTTCATTTCCAATCAATTTATAGCTACCAGTGGTGTACCACAGGGGTCTCATTTAGGCCCAATATTATTTTTACTGTTCATAAATGATATTGTAAATATATTTGATGAAGATATTAATACGTTACTTTTCGCAGATGATTTAAAAATATTTAAAATAATCAAAAGCGCTGAAGATTATATCTGTCTACAAAATAATTTGAACAGGTTAATTAATTGGTGTTCTCTTAACAAACTTCATCTGAACATAAATAAGTGTTATTCAATTAAATTTTACAGAATAAATCAACCAATTATTCATTCATATAAACTCAATAACTCAATCCTTTCCTCTGTCGAAGAAATTAATGACCTGGGGATAACTTTCGACTCTAAATTAAACTTTATATCGCATATAAATAATTTTAATAATAAAGGAATGAAAATGCTAGGCTTCATTTTTCGAAATTCCAGAGGTTTCAAGAATATTTCATCATTAAAAATTTTGTATACATCCCTGGTTCGTAGTCAAGTCGAATATAACTCCTCGATCTGGTCCCCCCACTACAAATTACATTCAGATTCAATCGAAAAAATTCAACATAAATTCCTAAGACACATTAATTTTAAACTCGGTATTCCCATTGAAAATATAAATTATAATTACTTGATGAAAAATCTAAATTTATTAAAACTCTCAGATCGAAGAATTATATCCGACTTAATATTTATGTTCAAAATTGTAAATGGTAGTATAGACAGTCCTGATTTAATTAACCTCATTGAATTTCATATACCCACGAGAGCTACTCGTTCTAAAATTTTGTTTAAATGCAACAATATCAGGACTGAGTATTCCAAACACTCGCTTGTACCTAGGTTGCATGAAGTTAGTAATAGATACGCAGATGTGGCAGATCTATTTAACTGCACGCAAGGTAGGTACAAGAGGGCTATGCTATCAAATCTTTTCAATCAATATTAATTCAATCTAATTCTACCTTATTAGCACTATAGAAACTTATGTACTTGTATCTCTTGTTTACTTACTTACTTACTCTCTAATGTCATTACACAATCAAATGCCACATATATTTGTAATTCTTTTTTTTTAAATATTTCTACGATTTTAACTGTGACATGTTATCATTGTTTATGGTATATTTATACCGTTGATATTAAATAAATAAATAAATAAATAAATCCTCCTACCTAACAATTTTAGCCTTTTGGAGATGCGATAATCTTACTTGCTCTTGGTGGTGTGAAATTTTTGTGATATGTTATCTTATCAAATTGCTTACCTTGAGCCATATTTTGTGAAGAACCCTATCAAATCAAGATTCATTGTTTTTTCAGCATTTATAAAAATATCATCTTAATTAGCTAAAATAATTGAGTCATGTTTCGAGTACCTGCTTAACATTGTGAACAAAATTAATAAAAAGTAAAATTGCAGTTTGGTAGTTTTAAAAATATGTTCAATTTAATTTAATAAATCAGAAAAAAACAAAACATTATTTATATATAAAGGATAATTTCCAACGCATTGCCAACATTTTGGAATAATACCTCAATAACAAGCACTAGAAAATGCTAGATTTGCATGATTGAAATCTCAAATAAAAAATATTGTTTTTTAACAAGAAGAAGGGACTGACATGTTTACAAAAAATAATACCAGCACTATACACAAGAAGGTGGTAGAGGAAGATTACATGATGGGCAATTACACAGCTTTGGCGGTAGCGGATTGAATTTTGGTGGTGGTGCGGATGGTTGGTTGCATGCTGGTGGTGGTTTGTTGCATTTGCAGGGAGGAGGCGGTAGAATATTGCATGGGGGTGGTGGTGGTGGTTGGTTACATGGAAGAGGCGATGGGATATTGCATGGGGTTGGTGATGGTTTGTTGCATGGATGAGGCAACGGGATGTTGCATGGTGGTGGTGGTGGTGGTTTGTTGCATGGATGAGGTAACGGGATGTTGCATGGAGGTGGTGGTGGTTGGTTGCACGGAGGAGGTAGCAATTCGAAGTTGCATTGCGGCGGTGGTGATGGTTTGTTGAAAGGAGGTGGCGGCAGATTATTGCATGGCGGTGGTGGTGGTGGTTCGTTGCATGGAAGGGGTGGCGGATTATTGCATGGCGGTGGTGGTGGTGGTGGTGGTGGTTGGCTGCACGGAGGAGGTGGTTCCAAGTTGCATGGCGGTGGTGGTGGTGGTTGGTTACAAGGAAGAGGCGATGGGATGTTGCAAGTTGGAGGTGGTGGTGATTTTTTGCAAGGAGGAGGTGGTGGAATATGGCATGGTGGTGGTGGTGGAGGTGATTGGTTGCATGGCGGTGGTGGTGGTGGTTTTTTGAAAGTAGGTGGCGGCGGTTTATTGCATGGAGATGGTGGTGGTGGTTGGTTGCACGGAGGAGGTGGCAATTCAAAGTTGCATGGCAGTGGTGGTGGTGGTTTGTTGAAAGGAGGGGGCGGCGGATTATTGCATGGCGGTGGTGGTGGTGGTTTGTTGAAAGGTGGTGTCGGCGGATTATTGCATGGCGCTGGGGGTGTTGGTTGATTGCACGGAAGGGGTGGTGGATTATTGCATTTTGGTGGTGGTGGTGGTTGTTTGCGCGGAGGAGGCGGCGGAATATTGAATAGTGGTGGCGGCGTTGGTGGATTGCATGGTGGAGGCGGTGGTGGTTGGTTGCACGGAGGTGGCGATGGTGGATTGCATGGTGGAGGCGGTGGTGGTTGGTTGCACGGAGGTGGCGATGGTGGATTGCATGGTGGCTGAACAGGATATTGTTGTTCGTAAATACATCTTATGCAAGATGAATTAACAGCACTCTGTAGAATAAGTCAGGCATTAATTAAATACAGTGTAAAAATTTTGTTAATGTAATAATGAGAACATATAAATTGTTCCTAAAAATTTTATGAAATAGAGGTCTTGCCTGCAAGAGTAGTACTGCCGCTAGGCAAGAGAGCCTAGTCTTCTTAGAGAAAACCATCTTCCTGAGTAGAATGGCTGTGAATACCTTCAGACTTCTCTGTCCCACATTATATACCTCTTTACCAATCTGCAATTATATTCACATTCAGATAACCACGTTCACTTGTTGTAATAATTCAGTGATAAAAATTAAACGTGGCTTATTTTTTTTAATATTTCATGTTCAATCTGCCTTGCAAAAAAGTGCCGACGCGTGGAAAAGAAAAAATCAGCGAACGTGTTTACCAACGTTTTTCTACAATTCTGCAATTTTATAATAAAATTACTATTCGGCTTCAACATTCTAAAATGTGGAACACCTATCTACTTTATTATGGTCAAATAATAGGTCTTCCCTGGTAATTTTTTGCAAGTAATTATGTATAAAAAACCTGATTAAAAAGTACGGGATCCAATTTAATTCCATACATTTTTTTATATGAAAAGCGCCGGGAACATTTTTTGTCTTATCCTCTCTCCTTGTTGTTGAAAATGTTATCCAAGGAAGGCAATTTTTCCGACGTATGGAAACAAGCACCCATTACACCAATCCACAAAAGCGGGTACAAAAATAATATAGTTCTTACGTAATTGTAAAAAGCATTCACTTTGTGGCTCATCATAATTTATAATAAAAACACATAAATTTGTTTTTGACCACGATAGTTTTATTTTCACTCTAACGGTTTCGGAAGATCCCTTCCTTCGTCAGGAGAATATTTAAAACTGATCTACTACACAAAATATTGACACATAAATACAAAAATGTTAAATGTTTGAGGGAGATGTGGACAAAGTGGAAGGGGTAATTACGGGAATTCCAGGAAGAACAGAGCGGTTAACTGGAAATATGTCAAGAATAGGACTATAAGACAGATTAATTTGGTTATTTATTATACTGGAGTTATTATAGAGGTATTTTCTGATTTCAAGTGCTTCTAAATTATCTAATTTTTTGCCTTTATTACTACGGTGAAGAATTTTAACCCCTGTATCTTTACTAAAAGTATGATCGGTGGAAATGAGATGATTGGCAAACTCCGAAAAATTATTGTTATTTAAACATCTTAAATGTTCCGTGATTCTAATATTTATATTTCTAGTTGTCTTACCTATCTAGAACAATGGACAATCATTGCAACATAGTTGGTAAATGCCTGAGTGGCTAAATTTGTGATCTTTATCTTTAGTATTTTTAAGTAATTTTCCCAAGTTGTTATCAGTATAGAACGCGGGTTTAATGTGGGTAGGCAAATTTTTTGTACTAAGTGAAGAAAAATTAGATATGTATAAGATTTTACGCCATTGAAAGGGATTTATGATTTTATTGAAGTGAAACTTCTTTACGCGCGTCATGCAATTTCGAGGAGTAAAACCAACTCATGACCGAAACGAAAATGCGGGACCGATTAAAGTTCATTTGATGTAGTAAAAGTTTTGAAGTAAAATATAAATGCTTCTTAGCTCATCTCGACAACTGGCGTTGGTGGTGTAATGGTCAGCATAGTTGCTTTCGAAGCAGTTGATCCGAGTTCGATTCTCGGCCATGGAATATTATTTTTTTGTTTTTAAGGAATTTTTTTTTTTTAATGGTTGACCATAATATCAATCCACTAAGTAATATTTTAGGCCTGTAGCATAATTGAAAAGTTAAAGAATGATATAAAATTTTTTATGATGTTAACGATAAAAAAATGAAAAAAAACATAAAATTAAAATAAAAAATGGGCCAACGGCACGCGGTGTTCCCAAGCGGTCACCCATCCAAGTACTGACCGCGCCCAATGTTGCTTAACTTCGGTGATCGGACGAGAACCGGTGTGTTCAAAATGGTATGGTCGTTGGCAAAAGTTAAACAATATTAATTTCTATTCTACCTGCCAATAAATATATGAAAATTAGTATAAAAAAGCCCTAATAATATTGAAAAAATTAGCAAGGTGTGTGCGAGGTTGATAAAAATAATCATTACATACGCGCTTGAAAAAGATCGTAATTACATTAATAAGTTTGTAGGAATTTTTTTTTTCAATGGTTGACCATAATATCAATCCACTAAGTAATATTTTAGGCCTGTAGCATACTTGAAAAGTTAAAGAATTTTATGATATTATTAATTATAGTAATGATAAAAAAATAAAAAAAACATGAAATTAAAATAAAAAATAGGCCAACGGCACGCGGTGTTCCCAAGCGGTCACCCATCCAAGTACTGACCGCGCCCAATGTTGCTTAACTTCGGTGATCGGACGAGAACCGGTGTGTTCAACATGGTATGGTCGTTGGCAAACGCTAAACAATATTAATTTCTACTCTACCTGCCAATAAATATATGAAAATTAGTATAAAAAAGCCCTAATAATACTGAAAACATTAGCAAGGTGTAAATATTATATACCTAGTTTAACTCACTCTCCTAACTCATCTTCGCTGTCTACAGGCAGAGCGCACGACTGTGGTCGTGAAGAACCGAGGTTCGATCCCCGCTTTAACTAATTTTTTTTTTCTTTTTTTATAACTTTTAATTTTTTTTATCACATGCTACTTATAAATATGTCAATAGACAGAAAAAAAGAGAGAATGAAATGAAAAGAGAGAGAGAGAAGAATACTAGAAGTTTCACTTCTGTCTTGCGTAGGCTTGACACACCCATTTTTATTAGTTTCAGGTGTACCAAATAAAAATGTAAAAGATCACAAATTTAGCCACTCAGGCATTTACCAACTATGTTGCAATGATTGTCCATAGTTCTAGATAGGTAAGACAACTAGAAATATAAATATTAGAATCACGGAACATTTAAGATGTTTAAATAACAATAATTTTTCGGAGTTTGCCAATCATCTCATTTCCACCGATCATACTTTTAGTAAAGATACAGGGGTTAAAATTCTTCACCGTAGTAATAAAGGCAAAAAATTAGATAATTTAGAAGCACTTGAAATCAGAAAATCCCTCAATAATAACTCCAGTATAATAAATAACCAAATTAATCTGTCTTATAGTCCTATTCTTGACATATTTCCAGTTAACCGATCTGTTCTTCCTGGAATTCCCGTAATTACCCCTTCCACTTTGTCCACATCTCCCTCAAACACTTAACATTTTTGTATTTATGTGTCAATATTTTGTGTAGTAGATCAGTTTTAAATATTCTCCTGACGAAGGAAGGGATCTTCCGAAACCGGTAGAGTGAAAATAAAACTATCGTGGTCAAAAACAAATTTATGTGTTTTTATTATAAAATATAGTTCTTGATCAACTTTTTGATAGTTTGAGACAAACCTGCTAGAATTCATATTAAATTGTGTGAACTATTAAAATCAAATGAACTCATGGAATGGTTTACACGGACTTGTTCAAAATCCTTTGATTACATTTATCGAACGGTTCATGAAGACGCTGTGAAAAATTTAGATTAATGAAGATCTTCCTTAGAATATTGTGATATAAAATGATTCAAATCATATGTTACGAACTGAAATCATGCACTTAGAGCTAAAGGTTTCACCACATGATTTTATAATGTACCATCAGGATCTTTTGTAATGTTCCACAAGGATCACATCTTAGACCTCTATTGTTTCTTTTGTAGAAAATAGATATAGGCAGCTGTTATCGAAACTACACATTCTGTTTTTTGCTGATGATGTGGGTTTTACAAAAAAGTGAAAAAATATAATGTCTGTTAATTGCAAGATTAACTCTTGGAATTTATCCTGCTATTCTATGTCTTAACATGGAAATATTTAACACAATATCTTTCATCCAAAGCATTCACCACCACCATGCAACCCGCAGCCCGCTCCATGCAATCCTCCACCACCACCACCATACAACCCGCAGCCCACTTCATGCAATATTCCACCACCATCATGCAACCCTCAGCCCGCTCCATGCAATCCTCCTCCACTACCACCATCACCATGCAACCTGCAGCCCGCTCCATGCAATATTCCACCACCATGCAACAAGCAGCCCACTCCATGCAATATTCCACCACCATGCAACCCGCATCCGGCTTCATGCAATCCTCCAACACCACCACAACCACAATGCAACCCGCAGCCCGCTCCATGCAATATTCCACCACCACCACCACCACCACCACCACCACCATGCAACCCGCAGCCCGCTCCATGCAATCCTCCACCACCACCATGCAACCCTCAGCCCGCTCCATGCAATATTCCACCACCACCACCACCACCATGCAACCCGCAGCCCGCTCCATGCAATCCTCCACCACTACCATGCAACCCTCAGCCCGCTCCATGCAATATTCCACCACAACCATGCAACCCGCAGCCGGCTTCATGCAATCCTCCACCACCACCACCACCACCATGCAACCCGCAACCCGCTCCATGCAATATTCCACCACCACCATGCAACCCGCAGCCCGCTCCATGCAATCCTCCACCACCACCACCACCACCACCACCACCACCACCACCATGCCACCCGCAGCCCGCTCCATGTAATATTCCACCACCACCATGACACCCTCAGCCCGCTCCATGCAATCCTCCTCCATCACCACCACCACCATGCAACCCGCAGCCCGCTCCATGCAATATTCGACCAACATGCAACCCACAGCCCGCTCCATGCAATCCTCCACCATCACCATGAAACCCGCAGCCCGCTCCATGCAATCCTCCACCACCACCACCACCACCATGCAACCCGCAGCCCGCTCCATGCAATATTCCACCACCACCATGCAACCCGCAGCCCACTCCATGCAATCCTCCACCACCACCACCACCACCATGCAACCCGCAGCCCGCTCCATTCTATCCTTCACCACCACCACCACCACCATGCAACCCGCAGCCCACTCCATGCAATTCTCCACCACCATGCAACCCGCAGCCCGCTTCATGCAATATTCCACCACCACCATGCAACCCGTAGCCCACTACATGCAATCCTCTACCACCACCATACAACCCGCAGCAGGCTCCATGCAATATTCCACCACCACCACCACCATCACCACCACCATGCAACCCGCAGCCCGCTCCATGCAATCCTTCACCACCACCACCACCACCATGCAACCCGCAGCCCACTCCATGCAATCCTCCACCACCATGCAACCCGCAGCCCGCTTCATGCAATATTCCACCACCACCATGCAACCCGCAGCCCACTCCATGCAATCCTCCACCACCATGCAACCCTTAGCCCGCTCCATGCAATATTCCACCACCACCATGCAACCCGCATCCCACTCCATGCAATCCTCCACCACCATAAAACCCGCAGCCCGCTCCATGCAATATTCCACCACCACCACCATGCAATCCGCAGCCCGCTCCATGCAATCCTCCACCACCACCACCACCACCATGCAACCCGCAGCCCGCTCCATGCAATATTTCACCACCACCATGCAACCCGCAGCCAGCTTCATGCAATATTCCACCACCACCATGCAACCCGCATCCCACTCCATGCAATCCTCCACCACCATGCAACCCGCAGCCCGCTCCATGCAATATTCCACCACCACCATGCAACCCGCAGCCCGCTCCATGCAATCCTCCACCACCACCATGCAACCCGCAGCCCACTCCATGCAATCCTCCACCACCACCACCACAACCATGCAACCCGCAGCCCGTTCCATGCAATCCTCCACCACCACCACCATGCAACCTGCAGCCCGCTCCATGCAATATTCGACCACCATGCAACCCGCAGCCCACTCCATGAAATCCTCCACCACCACCACCACCACCATCATGCAACCCTCAGCCCGCTCCATGCAATCAACCCGCAGCCCGCTCCATGCAATATTCCACCACCAACATGCAACCCACAGCCCGCTCCATGCAATATTCCACCACCACCATGCAACCCTCAGCCCGCTCCATGCAATCCTCCTCCACCACCACCACCACCATGCAACCTGCAGCCCGATCCATGCAATCCTCCACCACCACCACCACCAACATGCAACCCGCAGCCCGCTCCATGCAATATTCCACCACCAAAATGCAACCCACAGCCCGCTCCATGCAATATTCCACCACCATGCAACCCGCAGCCCGCTCCACGCGATCCTCTACCACCACCACCACCATGCAACCCGCAGCCCACTCCATGCAATCCTCCACCACCATGCAACCCTTAGCCCGCTCCATGCAATATTCCACCACCACCATGCAACCCGCATCCCACTCCATGCAATCCTCCACCACCATAAAACCCGCAGCCCGCTCCATGCAATATTCCACCACCACCACCATGCAATCCGCAGCCCGCTCCATGCAATCCTCCACCACCACCACCACCACCATGCAACCCGCAGCCCGCTCCATGCAATATTTCACCACCACCATGCAACCCGCAGCCAGCTTCATGCAATATTCCACCACCACCATGCAACCCGCATCCCACTCCATGCAATCCTCCACCACCATGCAACCCGCAGCCCGCTCCATGCAATATTCCACCACCACCATGCAACCCGCAGCCCGCTCCATGCAATCCTCCACCACCACCATGCAACCCGCAGCCCACTCCATGCAATCCTCCACCACCACCACCACAACCATGCAACCCGCAGCCCGTTCCATGCAATCCTCCACCACCACCACCATGCAACCTGCAGCCCGCTCCATGCAATATTCGACCACCATGCAACCCGCAGCCCACTCCATGAAATCCTCCACCACCACCACCACCACCATCATGCAACCCTCAGCCCGCTCCATGCAATCAACCCGCAGCCCGCTCCATGCAATATTCCACCACCAACATGCAACCCACAGCCCGCTCCATGCAATATTCCACCACCACCATGCAACCCTCAGCCCGCTCCATGCAATCCTCCTCCACCACCACCACCACCATGCAACCTGCAGCCCGATCCATGCAATCCTCCACCACCACCACCACCAACATGCAACCCGCAGCCCGCTCCATGCAATATTCCACCACCAAAATGCAACCCACAGCCCGCTCCATGCAATATTCCACCACCATGCAACCCGCAGCCCGCTCCACGCGATCCTCTACCACCACCACCACCATGCAACCCGGAGCCCGCTCCATGCAATATTCCACCACCATGCAACCCGCAGCCCGCTCCATGCAATCCTCCTCCACTACCACCACCACCATGCAACCCGCAACCCGCTCCATGCAATCTGCCATCTCCTCCATGCAATCTGTGCGCTTGTTAAAATCATGCAGTAACAGTTCAGTCATCAATAAGTGCATACAAATTAAATTCTTAATGTTTTTGTACAGCCGGCTTTATCATTGTTAACGAGTATTAAAAAAGTATTTTGTAAATTAGAATATTGAAACACAATAAAAACTATGCATCATTAAAAATCCGTACAAGCCACTTTATTTACACAATACCCAAATATACAGTTATGATTCCGTATTCTAGTTGTCACAATAATACGGTAGATATTGCCTAGATGTAGGTTTGCGAATGGAAAAAAATTAAGTGTTAGGAATATCAGTATGTACCGGAACCGAGGGAATCCATCACCTGACGCCTGTGCACGAAAGTCCGTTTCTTGAGATGGGGGAATCTATCAAATGGACCACCTGTTTCTAAACTAAGTCAAGGGTCGATTTTCAAGTATTTGGGTGATATTAGATGAAAATCTCATCAATCTGCATGGTTGACAGTTGACAGCCTTAGTTTGTTGTGTTTTTTTTATTTTAATTTTAATATTTTTCGCAATAAAACAGTCATGCTGGACTTGAAACGATGAACAGGTGCGGTATGTAACACTTACTACAAATTCACTAACCGGATCAGCGTTTATTTTTGTTTCATCCTCCCTCTTACATATTGTAATAACACAAATTAGTTCTTTTCAAGACTTGGTTGCTCTATATCAATATATCTTAAATATTTCTCCGTATTTACAAAAATTCCTTAAATAGACTTTTTTTAAAGAACCAATAAGATACCAATAAGAAACAATAAATATAAAAAAAAACTCTTTCACCCTCCACACACCTTCTTTCTGTTTAATATCCTTTGTTATCACATATTGTAGCAGTTCAATTTTGCCCCGCTACCGAGTTCCTAACAACTGTCAAGACCTATCACTTGTTTATGTGACGCATGTTGTATGGCAACTTCTAGAGAGAGCTCGAGACAGAATTGCGGAAGCTCCAACTTCGGCAACTTCAGTACTTTTCGGGCACCCAGCTGAAGACATTGTGACTACAGGGGAGATACGAGCGAGTACTTCAGTCGACAAATCTTACGTGTAGCGATGACGCCGTCAGCTAGTAGAATTTCTACCTTGGTCATCGGATCGCATCATTTTATAAATTTAACAACGCTTTATGCGTAGTTTCGCGCCCTTCACACGTTAAATCAGGTCAGACAATTTTATGTCATCACACCAATGTCACACTTCAATATAATTTAAATTCCGTCTGTGCACAAGATCTTCGATCTGACGCACACGCTCCTGAGTTATAATTAATAATGTTTAAATAGAGTTCTCTTGTTCTATAAGTTGTAGGAATAAATGTAATATTGGAAACCTTTTCTCTTTTATTCTTACATTCTTAGCAAATTCCCGATGTTGGTTCCTTTAACCTTGTCAATGGCGGCCCACACGTGGCTTATTTAGAGTTATTATTTAAGAATGTTTCAATATTAAATAAGTCCCTTTAAAAAAATGGATAGTAAAGAGGCTGATCTTTTACTCTTTTTTGTTGATATTCCGAGTAATACCAACTGAAATCTTATCCCAATGAAAAAATAATTAACAATAAGAGACGGTTTCTGTAGTAGAGGTAGAGTACTCATTCAAAATATATTACGTATATTTGCGACACGATCCAGCGTGGAAGATACTTTCAGTATTGTCCTGGTATAAGACCACCACTCATAGTTGAAACGTTGCTTGAAACGGCGATGGCCGTGTTTGGTGACCCAATCTGAATAGTCAGAGACTTCCCCACCTCCATTTTCTCAATCTCCTTCCCTGCCTCCCTCTTCCCCAACTCCTTCCCCTCCCCACTACCTTGAGCCTCATAACATACTCCAATCGGAGATACCATGGTCTCACTGTCTCCAGACGCTTGGGAGCAGTTGGGAGAAAAAGTAAGTATTTCACAGACCTGCTTTTAGTTTATATGCCGACTAGACATCATCGAAACTTGATAATAAGGTTAACGTTTTAATTGCGGGTTTAGGCAATTGCTCGGGGAAATTATCGGTTTATCTGCAACGGAGCCGCCTTTTCTGGCGCACATTCCATTATTATAGCTTTTAAAATTGAGAGCAGAATTAATTGTTTAACAGATCAACACCACGTATTGGATACGTGCAGAGGAGGACTAGTATTTTATCGTAATATAATCAATACGAATAAGAAAGGTTCTTTGAGGTGGTTTGTAGATTTGGAAAGATGGACGGATAGTGATCGAGAAAACATATGACAAGTTGGTGGAAGAAAAATTAATGGATGACTAGAATATATGGTACGCTAAAAAAATTCTTATCGAATCTAATACTTGAGTCAGGTAAACAATCAGGCAACAGTCAGGCGACAGTTGGAAAAATAAATAAAACGTACGAGGTGAAAAGTACATACAAGATTGAATAAAGCAAAGAAGCTAGATAAATTGAACAAAAAACTATTATTTTTCTAAAATAACCATGAAAAATATAAAAAAAAATTTAGAGTCTTATTTTTTTTATTTTTATTTTTTATAGTGAATACCTCACAAGAGTCCCAACTGCTCCCGTCTGGAGCCAGTGAGACTATGGCATCCCCAATTGGGGGGTGTTGTGAGGCTGAAGGTAAGTGGGGAAGGGAAAGAGGAAGGTGGGGAAGTACCTGGCTATTCAGATCTAGTCACTAAACACGGCTAAAGCCATTTGGAGCAACGTTTCAATTCTGAATGGTGGTCTTACACCAGGGCGATACTGGTAGTATCTTCCACTCTGGAACGTGCCGCAAATATACTATATATTATTTTAATTAATTAATTGTGAAATAACACAAATTAATCAAATAAAATTTATTTGCGCACGCCGGGTTCGAACCCGCGACCTTCGGAATGGCAGTCCAATGCGTTACCACTGGACTATGCCGGCCGTCAAATTATAAGGATATCATTTTTCTATAGTTATAACCAATAGAAAAATGATATCCTCCCCTGGATCTCCCGTGTTCAGGATTTAATTTACATATTAATAAATTATGCATTGTTTTTTTACATTAACCCCACTCAGGAGGCCCTGAGGAAAATAATATCCCTCGGGGCCTGTGTCATCTTTTAGGATGCTGTGTGGGGGTCTGTGTTAAACAAAGGAAGGATAAAAAGTTCTGGGAAGGAAAAAAAGGTATGAGGGGTGGGTAGGAATCTAAGGATCAGTGTGTCCAGGACATGTTTGACGGATGTATAAACGCAAGCAATGCGGAGCAAGACGATGGGTCGAGAGACTTGTTGGAGAGGTCAAAGTGTCGTCCCAAACCAGCCTCTCTCGATCTGGCATGCTACAGCTGGTGGACAGGCACATCCTGAGCACACCTCACTCGATGAACCCGGGCACCCCTGCTGAACCACCAAACGTAGCGAACCACTTGAGGTGGAGGTTATCCGATAAACGGTTCCCGGGGCAGCGGTACCCAAACCCGCCTCCCGAATTATGGTAAGTATGGATAATATGAAGTAATTATACATTTATTATGTAGTGTTTCAGTTTGTGAAATAATTATTAATATATTACATTGTGTTTTTTAGTGAAGTTGAGTGGTTTCGTTTGTAATCTATATTTGGTGTCAGTATATTTTCTATTTCTTATCTCCCTGTTTTGTATCCGGCTTCTTATTTGAAATATAAATGTTATAATATTGTTGTTAATTTTGAATAAGAGTGGGATTTTGTTGTAGAGCTTTGTATAGAGCTGTTTGACCATAGTATATGAACCTTTTTTGACAAAATGTTGTATTTGTAGTTGCTTGTTGGATATGTTTTTTTACCCTAAGATCTAGTGTGTGTTAGTTGTTCTTTTTTGTGTTTCGTATTCATTCATATAATGGAGTATTTTTTTAGAATAGAGTTGTTTAATTAACATGATGTTAATTTTTTTGATGATTTCGTCATTATTTTAATCAGTCTTAAAAAAATAACCATATATTAAAGAACACATCGAATCGAATTGTTTTCACTAATTGACTTCACTTAACCAAAATTTTATTGTGTCTCGTTTATTTTTTTAAAACTTTTTGTTGAATACTTTATTGGACGGTTGGTATTAATTTTTTGTTTTTTCTTTATTGTTTTATGTTAATCCTCTGCATATTGTGTTGTATAGATTCTTCGTAAGCAATTACGCTTTATAAAGTTTTATATACCTACCTAGCAGTTTATCGATTTTCTGTGTATTTTTCCACAGGAAGATCGGAAGTGCAAGAATTTCAGCCAAATTTTCAGTTCAGCTGATTCAGATTTATTCTGATGATATGGATTCAGAGCCAAAAACCTCCATTAAATTTGATTAGAATTTTTACTGAAAGTTTATCGGAATAACTTTCAAAGTAACTCACTTGGGACCATTAGTACAATTTACGATGGAGAACTAAAGCAAATTGAGCAATGGACTCAATACTAGGAAAAATAAAACCTTCAAAATACAGTTATTTCTATTTCTTTAATAGATAAAAAAATGATATTATTTATTTTATGTCTCAATATCATTTCAAATGCATTATAAATTCTATCTTGAACTTCTGGAACATAGACTTAAGTTTCTACATTAAAAATTTTACCATTCCGAAAATATAATAGTAGCTAAAATATTATAACTATCAAAATTTATCAACGTAATCCGCTTTTTTTTTGTTTTAAATTCAGTTTAAATTATAGAGTGTTTGAGGCAGCCCGCAAACGAGAGACTTTAGTTTCGGCAACTATTTAGTCGCAGTCGCCGTCGTCAAATTCAGTGCGCGCACGAAAGACTAGTTGCGGCAACTATTTCGTAATAAAGATACAAAAACACCAAAATAATATCACTTATGTATGGGTATGGGTATAGAGCACTAGGAGAAAATATAATAGTATGTGTAAAATTAAAAATTTGAATTGTGTGCTAAATATTTTAAATATAAATAAAAAGGTTTTTTGACGTGTTTAATTTTAGTAATTTAAGTAGGTGTAATTTTAGTTTAAATTTCGTTCGTCTGAAATAAAAATAAACTCTCGTTAAAAATAATTTTTGATCGAGTAGTTCTAGTTTATTTATTTATTGGATAATTTGTATAGCGCCGCTTTTGTGAGATATCACCTCAGGGGCGCTTTACAGTTGATAAAGTTATTACAAAAAATATAAATATTACAAAAGTAAAGTGAAGTTAAGTTATGTAAAATGAAGTACAGGAACAGGTTTGACGGCCGGCGTGGTCTAGTGGTATACGCTTTTGACTACAGATCCGAAGGTCGCGGGTTCGAACCCGGCGTGCGCAAATAAATTTTATTTGATTAATTTGTGTTATTTCACAATTAATTAATTAAAAATAATATATAGTATATTTGCGGCACGTTCCAGAGTGGAAGATACTGTCAGTATCGCCCTGGTGTAAGACCACCATTCAGAATTGAAACGTTGCTTGAAATGGCTTTAGCCGTGTTTGGTGACCAGATCTGAATAGCCAGGTACTTCCCCACCTTCCTCTTCCCCATCTCCCTCCCCTCCCCAATACCCTCAGCCTCACATCATACCCCAATTGGGGATGCCATAGTCTCACTGGCTCCAGACGGGAGCAGTTGGGACTCTTGTGCGGTAATACTGTAAAAAAAAAAAAAAAAAAAGGTGACACGAAGATAGAAGATGGAGACTCTGCAGCAAGAAACCTAGGTGGTGAGGAAACTGGTCGAGCTGCTGCACCGAAAGAGTCCACCGCGTCTACCAAGAGTGCCAGCACGAGGTTCGTCGTCCGTCCAGGTGTTTGTCTGCTGCTAACAAAGCGCTGAAACAATATCCTCTCACAGAATCAGTTAGTATGTTGAATGTGATTAGACTAAGTAAATCAGGGCTGTCTATAATTATATTAATAATTTTAAAAGTTAAGTCAGAAAAAAAACATATCTTAGAAATTTATTTAAAACAAAAAATGACAATATTATATGTTTTACTTTTCTAGATACTTCTTGGCACCTACATAATTTTATCACAGTTTTTGAAACCCGCGCTAATGTAATATTGAGTTAACGTTTCCAATCATTGAGATTAATTTTAACGATAATTTTATACGTAATAACATGTGATTTGTTATATTATTATAACAACAAGCAAGTTGGGAAATCGATGGCTGATATAATATTGTAATTAGCCACTACACACTTGCATCTATAAAACGTAATGAGAATATTTTAATAGGTGTTTGTTAACATATAATGAGATGTAGCTACAAATTTTCCTTCTTATTAAAGAACTACTTTACTAACGGTCACCTCAGTAGCACAAGGTTCTAGCAGATAATTTTTCAAAAATGACATTTGAATGCAAAATTATAATTTCTATAACAAAAATAATTTTCATAGCCAATAATGTTGAATTTACATAGATACTTGAATGAAAAAGGTCTAACATCAAGCTTTTAAAAATTCCATTTATTTTACAGAGTTTTAACATCACTTTGAACCTTTTGCAATCGATTTTAATCAAACCGATTTTGTTGTATCTGACAGTTGATCGCTGTTACGAGGTTCAGTGTAGGTCACAGGGGGGTATAACTCCGATCAAAAATTGGAACCGATATATTGTTACGTCATATGATTGCCTAATTTATCCACCAATGAAAAACTCTGAAAGTCTATGGAATAAACATTTAGAGTTTTTCATTGGTGTATAGTATAATAAGTAAGCTTTGAATGAGAATTTTACTGTCTATATATTGGCATATCTATGGTTTTTCAGGACCAATTTGTGTCATACAAAAAAAGCCGAAGAATTCGATCTAAGGAGTGGTTTATTTATGTTGGGTTGTCACTTTAGTTGGATAGGGTTCTAACTTTGCCTGACAATGAGGTGTCAAAGTTTGCAATGACTAATTCTCGAAATCTATTTAATTAAAAATTCTGATTTTAAGGCTTAACCTAGTGTAAATCTCTTAGTATAACATATTTTAAAGGAAACTATTTAACTAGAATGTCGCCTTTTCCTAGAATGGCATTAGGGAATTGCAGTTAGAACTTTACGCAATGAATTATAATGCCGTAGCTGGTTAAATATGGTTATATCTGCAAGATTAATTATGTTCTAAAATGGTAAACATACGTATTTTTTAAAAAGATTTTCCTTTAAAATATGTTAGAAAAAAATAATTTACACAAGCTTCAACTTCAAAATCAGAAATTGGTAAATAGATAGCGAGAAATTGTATTTGCTAAATTGACACCACATATATATCAACCTCCGTGTTCCAAGGGTAAAGCTCTCTAAAGACTAGCAATGGAGGTCGCGGGTTCAAATCCCTGTTCTAAATTCTAAATTTTATTCGATGAATTTGTGTTATTTCAAACTTACTTACTAAAAATAGTTCCAGAGTAGAAGATACTCTCAGTATAGCCCAGGTGTAAGACCACCATTCAGAATTGAAACATTACTTGAAATGGCTCTGGCCGTGTTTGGTGACTAGATTTGTATAGCTCGGTACTTCCCCACATTCATCTCCTTCCCCTCCCACTACCACTAGCCTCACAATATACCCCCATTATATACCCCCATTGGATGCTATAATCTCAGTGGATCGAGACAATTGGGAGCAGTTGGGTCTGTTACGTAAAAAAAATTCAGAGCAATGTAAATTGATGCTAGAACCCCGTCCAACTGAGGTGACGATGCTCATATGTACGTTAAAATTATTAATTATCGTTAAAAATAATCTCCGCTGGTTTAGATTAGTAGGTCACATACCTCTCCCCTTATAATCAATGTGGTACCTGGTGGTAAAATCATTATTTTAATTAGGTGTTTAATTTGAATTCATGTAAATATGTGCTATCTGTATAAGGAGGTGTTTTTTTTAAAAAACACGACTAGTAAATAGATTTTGAAGACATATTTTTCTTTCTGCAAACAGTTTACAGTTCGCTTGGCTATTTCGTTTGACTATTGAAAAACATATATATTTTACAACCATCATCTCAGCACTCAGTATCTGAATGTACCTACCGTGATAATAATTTTTATTTATTGAACAATATTTACGAGCGTTTTACTTTATTTTAACGGAATTTATATTTTCATATTTTTATAAAATTATTTTCAATTGAACTAGGTAGGTACAGTCAGAACAATCATATCAAAAACTAGTTTGGAACACTCTTCCATAGTCCCCTCTTACCATAAATATTGTTGGTGGACTGACTGTACCACCCATACAAACCACAACAGCACAGAATAACTATGTATATAAAGGAATAAAATTATTTAACCAATTACCGGCTGAAATGCGAACAGAAAAAAAATTCGACAAATTGAAAAAAAAATTAAATCAGATTTTTCTAGTACCAACATATAATTTTAACTTCCTCTTATGATATATTCTTGATGAATTTGTTATCCTAATGTTTTATATACGTCCCATAAACATTTCTCGTTTATATTACGAGTACCTTTATAATCTTGAAAAATATAATGTCTAAATCTCTAATTATGTAAAATTCTTAAGTTTTTTTAAAACTTATTAATAAGTTGTCTTCTCCTTACCACAAGCGTCAGATTTTGTAAGAGAGTGTATAAAATGTGTTTTAATATATTATATTTTGTAAACTTATTAATAAGTTGTCCTCCCCTTACCACAAGCGCCAGCTTTTGTAAGAGAGAATACACTCTTGTTTTAATATGTTATATTTGGTAAACTTATTAATAAGTTGTCCTCTCCTTATCACAAGCGTCAGCTTTTGTAAAAGAGTATACACTCTTGTTTTAATATGTTATATTTTGTAAACTTATTAATAAGTTGTTCTCTCCTTACCACAAGCGTCAGCTTTTGTAAGAGAATATACACTCTTGTTTTAATATGTTATATTTGGTAAACTTATTAATAAGTTGTCCTCTCCTTACCACAAGCGTCAGCTTTTGTAAGAGAGAATACACTCTTGTATCTGTGGCACGTGTGTCTGTGTGTAACTAATGTGATATGTGCCACAAGCAGGTACCTACCTTAAACCATGCATTGAAAAATATCGGGGTATATTGAGCTATTATGTCGTGTTGCGTTGCCTCCTTCTTTAGCCAACGTTTCGGACAGTATTACGGTGTCCATCATCAGGGCAGATGTGTAAAGATTGTGGTGAAGTGTAACACAGAACGGTACAATAAATAATACTCCAAAAATAAATCACTATAGCACTAACACTACTGGCGTGAAAATCTCAAATCATATCAAACAATCATACTGTTCATACCTAAATACACACTACCTACGTTGAGAGTTGTTTATATAAGATGTATATAAGTTTGGCTGTATGTAGCCTTGTGACCTTTTTTTTATAGTGAATACCTCACAAGAGTCCCAACTGCTCCCGTCTGGAGCCAGTGAGACTATGGCATCCCCAATTGGGGGATGTTGTGAGGCTGAAGGTAAGTGGGGAAGGGAAAGAGGAAGGTGGGGAAGTACCTGGCTATTCAGATCTAGTCACTAAACACGGCTAAAGCCATTTGGAGCAACGTTTCAATTCTGAATGGTGGTCTTACACCAGGGCGATACTGGTAGTATCTTCCACTCTGGAACGTGCCGCAAATATACTATATATTATATTAATTAATTAATTGTGAAATAACACAAATTAATCAAATAAAATTTATTTGCTCACTCCGGGTTCGAACCCGCGACCTTCGGAATGGCAGTCCAATGCGTTACCACTGGACTATGCCAGCCGTCATAGTCCAGTATTAGAATTAGTATGTATTAGAATTATTTCATGAAACATTTAGGGGATGCGTTGAAATCAAATTCTGAAGGGTTAATAGATACACGCAATACTTTTAAAAAGCCTGAGAGAAAGTCCCGTTATATTCAATTTTCCAATTATGTCCTAAATCCTTTATCTAAATTTCGCTAATAAACAATTAGATAATGTTAATTAAGTGTTAATCTCAAGTGACCTATCAGGTAAGTATTGTACTATATATTATCTCCATAAATAGTTAAGTAATAACATAGATCACTGTAGAAATATATTATAAGTTTGTACAGCGCCCTTGAGGTGATTTTGCACAAAAACGGCGCCATACAAGTCATCCAATTAATATTATTATTATTATTAAAGCTGTTTTCTTATCAAAATAAACAACTTTGATGCACTTTCTTTAAACATTGTATATTTATCCTCATTTCTAAATTCTATGTGTAACAATTTTATTTTCTCCCTTAATTTTTTACAAAAAATATTTGTAAAGGTTAATATTCATTTATCTGTTACCAATTCGGTTTACAAAATAAAAAAAATAAAATTTGTTTTTTTTACACATGTTTATTTATCCGCTGCCATTTTATCTGCGAGAATTAATTAGGATGTGGTTGAATTTTCCAGGTAATGTTTTAGTAATAATTGTCTATATCTGTATTTTCTGAATAAAAAAAAACAAATATATAGGTATTCATGAAATCGAACGCTTACCTAAATACATACGGTTTAAACTTTGGCAGGTAATATTAGTAGGTAGCCTGTATATGCGACTTTGTTTGGTATGTGTGTATGTGCCTAGGTAATGTGATATGTGCTACATGTACCCTGCCATGAACAATGCTGGCAGAGTTTCCCACAGTCCTCATACGAGTCGGGAGCAGCGCCAGTGGCGCGGCGGCAGTCGCACGGGCCGCGGGGCCGGGCCAGCCAATGGGCCCGAGTCACGCTCCGAGCTCCAACAGGGGAAATTACCATAAAAACACTATTTAAACTGCAAATACCAATTTTTACATTTTTCTACCCCCACCCTTGGGAAAGCGGAGGGGGCATGCAACAACTACTTTTTAAACCCAGTAGCGATGTTTCTCATAAAATATTAAGCATCTAATTTTTTTAAACTATCAGTTATATTTTATTTGCGATAATTAAAATTATAAGGTTCATTTTGCATTATTTTTATATTTAAAATTACTGAAAACAAAAGAAATACTTTTAAAAATCAGAAAATTCTAGAAAAAATGTCGTATTTTGAAGCCGACATCAAATAATAATTTTGTATATCTTTCGATTACACGATATAAAAATATTTTTTTTAAATGGAAAAATTAAATTAAATTATTTAAGTTAATTATGATGATATGTCGCACACATTCAACTTAAAAAATTACGTGAAATAAAACGTTGATCCTAAAAAAATTATTACCAGATTAATCAACCAGAAAATATCACAAATCACCGTTCTGACTTTACAAAACTTCCCCAAAATAATTTCGGCAAATCTGTGCAATAACATGCGCATTCCTTAATTTGTCAAGCTCTGGATAGTTAAAAAAATATTTCAGTTCTGGAATCTTCTTTGTTAAAAAATTCCTTATTAACGACCATATTTATTTGTCCGCGTACTAAAAAATGTTCGCGAAAAAGTTGAAACAACTTTTTTATGCACTAAAAAGTCGCAAATGTTCACTGGACTGTGAAATATTAAAAGGGGCGTTCTGTTTTATTAGTGCTACACGATGCACCAATCACCGCGCTCAGATTTAGGTTTAAAACGCAGATTGACTTTGCCGCATCAAATATAACTTTCAAACGTGTTTTTGTCCCGCTTTACCAAGCTACAAACCGGTCCAATGATTTTCACATGTCTCTGTCTAATTCGTCATGTTTTCTTGGAAGTTTCTGCAAGCGGAAGAGAGATGGAATCATAATGTTTTTTATGATTACACTGCGGTGAAAACTATGATTTTATTTTAACAATACTACATTTAAAACTATAACTATGTACAATTTGTGTTTTTTAACTGCTATTTTTAAAATGATTTTATATAGAAGAAAATCATCATAAATTTTTATTTGAGTTTGAAAAAACTTTTTTAGTGGTTCGAAATACGATTCGATTTTTGGTTTCGGTCAATGTTGGTTAAGTATGCATTAAAAGTTGAGTTAATTTCCAAGACCGAAATTCTTAGTTTGTTGAATATTTCGTTTAAACACTAGAACAAGAGCGCGACACAGCGAGTGTCTCAGTCATTCCCGAAGCTAGACAGTTCCACCGTCTCGCGATACCTTCCCGCGGATACCCACCTTCCACTAAAAACCATTCAGTACACACCGACCGCTGGTGGGAAAGAATCGTTGTCTCCACAGAACAAAAACCCATAAAGCACGCGCCGGCGTTCGAGAATAAAAATTCAAAAAATCATTCCACCGCGCACTAATAAAAATTTCGATTAAAAGTTCCACCGCGCACGAATAAAAATTTAAAAAATAGAACGTTCCACCGCGTTCCAAAACATTTAATTATTAAAACTGATTTATTTTTTAAATGACGTGATTCATAAAGTGATAAAGCACTATGATTTGTAGATACGATTTTCGGGGATAAACAATTTTATTTATTTTTGTGATCTGGCACATGGATAATTAATTTAATCAATAGTTAAAACTGTACCAGTTCAGGAAGTTGAATTGAGAGTAATTCAGGATGGTCCTCAGACAATTTTGATGTGTTGATATCAGTGTTTTTCGACAGTGTTTTTATTAAAAAACTTCGTTTCGGATTTTTGTGATATTTTATTTATGTTGACAGTAAGAAGTTATCATTGTGATTTGAAGTGGTAAAAACCTATCGAAAAGTGATTTTGTAAATTATTTTCAAAAACCGTGTTGTGCATTTTGATTTGAATTTCTAAAATACATTTTGATTTAAGTGAGGAGTAAAAAGTTCCATCATTGCGTCCACAATGTTTACACGGTAAGTTTTAATATAACTTTTAATTAATTTATTTTTCTTAAGTTAGATTACGTCTTTGTGTTTTATAATGTACACATATACACACTTTTGTATGTTTATTGATACTATACAGATGGGTAAATATATTAAAAAAAATTCAGTTGATTTTTTAAATGATGTAATGATAAAGAAGGAAAATTATGCAAGGCGTACCTACCTACGTTATAGATCTAGCCATTGAAATATTGTTTAATTTTGGTGTTAATTATAATAAATATTAATGGTTTCCTTTGATACACTTAAAACATATTATTCTTTCAATACTGATCTATCGTGTTTGAAAAGTACGTGACTACATAATATTTGTGTGTGAATTATTTTGCTGGTAAAAAACATCAACGGTCAGACAAGCTACAAACCCGATTTCTAACATTTTCAGCTGACAGAAGTGATGCGCTTATTTTTTTTGTAAACTTATTAAAATTAGACATGAAGTAAATATTTATATATATATGAAGTTTAATTAGTGTTTTGAAAATGATGTATGTTGCCATTAAATAGGAGAAATAATTTAAATACACGACTTTTATTTAAATAGTGTTCTTAACAAGTGTGTTCTCATAAGTGTAAGACAAAATATAATATTTTTATAACTTAGATTATTAATCAACCCCTTATGTATGATAGGGGCATTAGATCACAAAGAAAGGCAAATTTTTCATTTTTTATATGATATTCCAACAGGCAGGTGTTATGTTATTCGACTTTTGTTGTACCTAATATAAAAAATACACTTTTTTGTTTCCTTGACGATACTGCATAGTTATTCAAATTATTAGGTAAGAAATTAGTGGCAAATGCAACATGACTCATTACCCTAAAAGCCAAATGAAAAAAAAAATCAAATCTAAAAGTTCCGCTCATTTCTTCCCGGAGAGCGATTTTTGAGATTCTCATACTTCATAGAATGCCCTCAAATGTTAAGTACTATTAATATCAGTGTATTTGTTTAATCTATATGACTTACTACTCATATTTTAAATCGTGACAACCGTAACACTAACTATTCACATATCTCACCACAGTGCGCTTTCACCGATTTGCCAATACATAATGAAGTCCTTCTCTTTATATTCAAAACTTCTCCGTGATGGACAAATAATTATTTACGCATGTGTCTGAAATGTATTTTTGTAATTCTTAAGTGTCAAATTTAATTTATTTATTTGCTTAATTATTTTGGTTTTTACATATGATCACTTACGCGAGAACAATCCAGTTATAAAAACTCAATTAATATACAATACGTAGACCTAATTACAAAAATCTACTTTAGATATGCGATACATTAATTTGTATACATAAAAAATTAAAATACAATATTATAAAATCATGTAAAAGCTCACTCAAATGTCAAAGAATACAAAGAAAGGCAAGAGGAGAAAGGTACACAAATAGAGACACATGTTGTAAATAATATTACTAGCGCAACGGGTTTTTTTTAACAAAAGCAACATTTTTTTTAACATCAGAACCCTTTTGTAACATAGTGGACACTTTTGGGTCAGAGGGTTAAAATAGGCGATATTTTTTAAAAACTATTTCAGGTGAAACATGCTCGACTTCTTAAACAATGAGAGTTAACAACATTAAAATCAATATTGCTATGAAACAATGTAGCATATCTTTGGCCATAAAATATTTTGCGTTAACATATTAGATCAGTCAATTGCCTTCAAATTTTAAATGTAAGTCATCTGATCTAAGATGTTCATGTAGAGCACTTTTCAAAAATAAAAATCTCAGCATCTTTTTAACCGATTCATTTTTTTCCATATTTAATGTTTAACTTACAATGAAACTAAACTAATTTCACTAAATACCTTACTGCAAAAGTCCTACAGGCGCTCAATAAAAAATTAAAACAAAAAAATTGAAACGTAACGTAAAATAAACGCCTTACAATTTTTTTTAATGATTATTTTATTTATCTTTTCTATTGTTACTTACATTTTCAATACACGTTTAAATATTCTGATTACGTAGAGATATAATATAAGTTTGTTGTATTCCTTACTATAGCTAACTTCAGCGAGTCAATTAAGGCTTTAATTAAAGGCGGATCTCAATAAATCACAATACTTCTTGGTTAGAAACATATTATTTTAGATTTGCCCCCATTCGGAGATATCGATGTGATCCGAATAGCAATGGTTAGAACCTACCTTTAAATTAATCATAACTCTAGGCCTGATAGTTACTGTTCCACAATATCGTTGTAATAATTTTTACATGAACCCGAAGCTTGGTGTGGTTGAGTTTGAGTTCATATAATATTGATTTGTTGATTCTTTTAAAAGTCAGAGTTCTTTCTCGGTGTTACACGTTTTTAATAAATATGTAATTATTTTTGAATATATTGAGTTTGTTTTGAATGTTTGTCTTTCTTAAAAAAAAAAAAAAAGAAAAAAAAAAAAAAATTGTATCTCTTTACGGCGAAAAAAATTTTCAAGGGCCGAACTAAAAGGATTGTAAACATGACAACCGAATAGGAAACTATTTATTTATTGATAAATATTTTGGGCAATGAGGAATACACATGGTAGTTAGTCTCAGAATTTCTGCACTGAAATAATACCTCGTATTGCTTAGTGGAATCTGAAAGCTTATCAAAGCAAGCAATTCTCGACCCGTAAATGAATATTTTAGAATTTAATACAGAAATACTTATCCTTAGTTCTAATCCTGCAGTCCGACATTTTAAGCACATTCATTTGATTTAAAAGTGTGTTGTAGTTCAACAATGTGGGTTAATATCATACTTGTCGGCAGAAACCATTTTGAAGTGATCAAAACCTCAGCATTATGCTGACCATTTAAATGATATATAATCTCAAATAAATTAATCTGGTGTATCTACTAGTTTTAAAATGAAATCTTCTCGAATGGTTATTTTTATACTGAAATAACGAAAAGTTTAGAAATTACCTAAACATTGAATATAGATTGTTTTGATAAATAACCAACAAACCACCACCATTTCACCGTAGGGGAAGGCAGAGAGGATGGACCGACAAAAAGTCCTTTCATCATTCACATGAATACATCATCTCAAACCTTTTGTTATTCTGACGTTTGATATGGCCCGGCGTAAGTGTTTGGTGTACTTGATCGTCTTACTCGGGATTCCACGATTTCTTTCTCCATTCTCATTCGAGTCATTTATTCTTCTTATACTCTACATGTCCAAATCATCTAAGCGTCCTTTTCTCAATCTTACTCAATACGCTTACATAAGCCTTATATTCTTTGCAAACATCTACATTTCTCACATGCTCTTACTTGGTTTTACCTCACATGTCTCCACCTCAGTGCGCAAGTAAATTTGATTTGATTCGTTTGCGATATTTTACAAAGTAATCATTTAAATAATAAAAAGTACATTTACAGTGGAAGATACTCTTAGAATCGCCCTGGTAAAAGACCAAAATTCAAAATTGAAACGTTGCTTGAAATGATTTTTGTCATGTTCGGTGATCAGATCTGAATAGCGAGGACTTTCCCACCTTCCTTTTACCCATCTCCTTCCCCTTCCCACAATATTCATCCTCACAACATACCCCGATTGGGGATGCCGTGATCTCACGGTTGGGAGCAGTTGGGACTCATATCAAATTTTAATGTACTGTTTTCATATAAAAAAATAAAAATCTCTTTAACAGAAATTAGCATTCATTTTACTTTCATCCTTCCTCTGCCAGCTCCATGTCACATTGCCATACATCAGCGTAAATTCCAGCACTCTATTGTCGACTGCTGGCTTCATATCTTTGGAATTTTTTTGCTAAAGTCAACCACTTTCATAGGTGATTAAAAACAATATAAAATATGGATCACAAGAAAAGTTTTTTCTTAAATTGTTAGGTATTTCCATTAACTGTTTAAACTGTGTTTTACTGAACAAATAACAAATTAAGAAAGAATAAGGTATACAACAGTGTTTTGTTTATTTTACTAGCACCATCCCATAAATTCACGAAATATCAACTGTAGGATTTTTGTAGCTGTAAGTATTTTTCAAAATATTCGCCTCAGGATATAGCCTTCCAAAAACAAATACTTACCTACTATTGTTAATTTTTATTTATAATATGCCTAATTATATTATTTGAGAGACGATTAGAAGTTTTAGTTTTGAATGTAAACTTAAAATATCACGAAACTCTCAAAAATTTAAACAAAAAAATAGTAGGTATTACAATTGTATATTTTTATTTTTTAATATAAGTAGGCACCTACATTAATCGCATGTATGAATTATTATTTTTAACACATCAGTTCAATTTTTGAAAATGATGGCATTTAAATACAAAGAAACTATGAGTTCATTGAATGTGGATAATATCACAAACAAATTATACATTTTGAATATTTACTTAGTTACATCAACTATTGAAGTTTCCGTTTATAATAAAATCGCTTGAGGATAATAAATCTGCAATATTTTTATGGTATCATTATCATCCTTTTCCCGATACCTTCAGCCTTACAACGTACTTCAATTAGGAATGTTATAGTCTCACTGGTTCAAGGAGGTTGGGGAGCAATTGGAATTCTTTGGCGGTATTCACTTTCTTTAGTTTGTTCGGACGGGTTTTTTCACGGAATTTGAACAATTATATTTTAGGTTCTATTCAAGTTCTATTATTATATTGGCCAGTTGCTTCACAAAACTGAAATCACAACAGAACTTGAATAGAACTTAAAAATCAACTTTGAAATTTGACGAATTGTTCAAATTTTGTGAAAAAACCAGTACTTATTGAGTAAGCAGTCCCTCAGGTCAACCTTTTCGATTTGATAAACAAGTTATATTTATTGAACTTTTCCTTGAAGTACACATGTAATTGAATAGAAAAGTTGTAATTGAAAATTAATAAAATCCTTAATTAGTCACCTAGGGAGTAACGTAATTTATTTAACTTGTAACTTATCCTTAAGGGATATTTCACCATCTTCTCGATAAGCACTATTCAATGGATAACGAATTATTTTCGATTTATTTATTTAAAAAGTCAGATTTTACTATTGCGCATAAACCCGTAAATAGTAACTACATATCTGATCATTTAGCAACGTTTTCTACCTATTGCGAATATTTATTTATTTATCATAACTTGCACCCCGTGACTTTCACCCAAAACTTATAGCTTTACAACTAACTACTGAGACTTATAACTGGTGACTCACATCTAAGACTTATAATTGCTAGTGACTTACAACTAAGAATTATAAAAAGTGACTTAAACCCAAGACTTATAGCTTGCAACTAACTACTGCTACGTATAACTAGTAACTCACATCAAATACTTATAATTGCTAGTGTATTACAACTAAAACTTATAATTAGTCACTTAAAACTAATATATATAAATATATATTCATGGTCTAATTGGACTTATGTTAAAAACTAATAATAAAATTGATTAATTGATTAAACCCTTGATTGAAAAGATCACCATCATTTGAAGATGAGTACAAGATAGAACTTTGATGAGTGGCTTTTTATCTTCTCTTTTATATCCCTTAAATACCTAAGCGTAGTTTTTTTATTCACTGAACAAAAAATATACATTTTTGTTGTTTGTT
The DNA here is from genome assembly GCF_061612785.1 of Hesperophylax consimilis. Classification (NCBI taxonomy): domain Eukaryota; kingdom Metazoa; phylum Arthropoda; class Insecta; order Trichoptera; family Limnephilidae; genus Hesperophylax; species Hesperophylax consimilis. Next base: position 35,901,238 of record NC_142850.1, read on the forward strand.
TTTGGGGTGTTATGCCGTGTTGCGCTAACTCCTTCGTCGGAACGTCGGCTAAAGAAGGAGTTAGCGCAACACGGCATAACACCCCAAAAACAAACAACAAAAATGCTTTTGGCCGTGAGAATCTAAAAACTTAACCAAAAAATATACATGTCGAACATTAATACCAGCTAAAATAAGAGTAGGTACCTACATACATTAGTTAGATAAACATTACAAAAATAATAGTGCAAACTTAAAATACAGAAATACATATCACATATATTCAGGACTAATTGTTTTTGCTTATTAAAATATGGTGAAGTCGAGTGGATTTAAAAGGGAAAAGGATATTTATAACACTTTACATTTGAGGGCAATTTATGATCTTATTGAGTCATTTAAAAATAATTATAATCTCATTTATCGCTATCTGGGTAGAAAGAGTTGAAGTTGTAGATTTCTCATATTTTTTTAATGCTGCAGTTTTTGTTTGGCTTTTGGGGTAATAAGTCATGTTGCTCGTAGTCAGTGTTATGATTGTTACAGTGGAAATACGGTGGAGTCGAGTGAATTTAAAAAAGACACGGGTTTTAATAGCATTTAATATTTGAAGGGCAGTCTATAAAGTTATTCAGTAATTAAAAAAAATGCACATCAAGGAGTATAATATTTTTTTGACATTTTCTCTTCGGGAATGCTGTTTCGGTTCTTTTAGAAAATAACAGAGGGCACCACTTTCGTTTACAATAATCCTAAACTGTACAGTCATTTGGATAATAATACTATCAGATAAATGAAAATTTATGAGGTACCTACGTACGCTCTTTGTAGACAAGTATTTGTTTAAGATCTTTACGGAATATGATTTTGTGTATCGGCTGGGATGCTGGAAGAAAATTATCTGTAATGCTAACGTGCCCAACTTGTTAGGCTTGTATTTCCACGGCGCAGTAATGACCTCTCGTTCATGGAATTTTATAATAATTGGGTTTGAAACAAGATTCATAATAGTATTATAAGAGCGATAAACCGGTATTGTATTTTTTACCAGAGAATTATTTGAAGATATGCCTGAAACCATCGTTTAACCTTTGGAAAGATGTAAATACAAATAGGATTGACTACTTGTAGAAACGTGTGAAACATGTTTATTAACGAGTAATTAATTAACTAAACGTAATTATTATGCTATCAGTTAATTGATCAAAATCTTTGAGATTTCTTGCATTAAAGAGACTTGACGCCATTTTAAACGGGTTATTTTTTAGGTGTGTTTAGTAGGTTTGTTCTTATACGTCCGCATAATATCTGAATAATACTCACTTAACTAATTTCTGGAGAATTTAAGCAGAAAACTGATCTATATTTTTTAATTTATAGTAAGTAGATTACACATTGATTAGCCCAAGATTTGGATTTACAAACTGGTATGCGAAAATATTGTTTCATTTTAAAATATCTTTAAATGGTTATTTTATTATTCTTGATAAAAAAAATTTTTTTACATTAGTTCCGCACATAAGGCCTTGAGAAAAATGATTTCCTCAGGGACTATGTCATCTTTGGATATGCTGGGTGGAGGGTTTTTTAAGGATAGCAAAGAAGAGGAAGATCTGGGAAGGAAAAATGTGTGGGGGATGGGTAGTAATCTGGGAGTTATTGTGTTCAGGAGTGACGGAAGTTTGAATTCACCCCTCACCGCAACTGTGGTGCAAAACGGAGATCTCCTGATGGAGATGTAAAAAGATTTCCCCCAGTCAGTCTCTTCACCCGGGCATCCCTGCAAAGTCACCAAACGTAGCTAACCACTTACCAGTTGTTGCTATTTCAGAGAAACAAAACAATCATTTTGCGAGGATTGTTGAATCTTTATAATTTGTAATTTTTAATTGTAATTTTTTTATAACCAATTATTTTGAAAGTCAAAGTCATTTAAAACACAAATTAGTGCGGTCATTAAAATGAGGGTTTTTTTCTCTGCTTCCGATTGCGTGACCTCCTTACTTTGTGCCTGGAAAGTAGAGATTATCTTCCTAATACTATTCGTAAGGGTTATATGATAACGTGTTATTTTTAAATAGCAAATTAGCTATCAATCTCACATATATTAATATCAGGAAAATAAATATTTCAGATTTGTAATTATGCTTTCAGGAATAATAGGCAAAAAGAAAACACTAGCTTTACGCTTATCTGTTCAGTATTATTTCAAAGCACAAAAAAATAACATTGTAGATGTACTAAAAAAATAACACTTATGCATCAATGTCGTATATGAAGAGATGAAATAAATTTAGCAGAAGGTTTTATTACCACTAACCACTAATCACTAACCACTAATCGCTTTGCTAAATTCTAACTTTAATGTTTGAAAATACTTGGTTGCCCGTTATTTTAAAAAATAAGTTGAATTATATTAGGTAATTAAAATTAAGTCTTTATACCCGAAAAATGTTAAGAATTGATTTAAATTAAAGCATTAAAGTATTACAATATATTCGTTTGAAATAACTTTTCTTTTATTAAATTTTAAGTTGTATATTTTTACCCGAGATACTATCTAACTTACGAATACATTCTTTCGAACTTTGTAATCTTTCAAAAATTATGGAAAATAAGTCTAAAAAAATAATTAAGTGTTAATAGCCGAGTGATTAGAGGCGTTGTCCCAGTAACACTAAGATACTGGGTTATATTTCCAGTTGAAACCGTCACCTTTTTTTCTGTCTTGTTGATTTATTAATACTGTCTTCTTCTTCTTTAATAAAAAAAATAATAAAATCCAGGAGAGCCACATTTTGTTTCTGATTTAAATATTGTTCCTTATTATGTCATAAAAATTCACATCAGATATAGTAGCACCTGCAAGGAGTGATATATATCAGCAATATTTTTGTTTTGTTTTTCAACACAGGAGTAGTACATTATTTGCATGCGAATTTGTTATTATGTATTTAATATGAACCTACGCAGGATACTTCCCAAATATTAAGTTGCTACATTAAAACCATATTCCATGACAGACACCTGCTTTAGGTTCAAGGTAGCTGTGAATTAAAATTCTTTCATTGTTTGGCAAATTGAACGCTGAAATATTCAGCCGAGTATGAAATATTGAAGGTAAAAAACAACGAGAAAAAGCTTAGTAAAATAACGGGTTTAGTTATTATTATTTTTTTTTTTTTTACAGTAATACCGCACAAGAGTCCCAACTGCTCCCGTCTGGAGCCAGTGAGACTATGGCATCCCCAATTGGGGTATGTTGTGAGGCTGAGGGTATTGGGGAGGGGAGGGAGATGGGGAAGAGGAAGGTGGAGAAGTACCTGGCTATTCAGATCTGGTCACCAAACACGGCTAAAGCCATTTCAAGCAACGTTTCAATTCTGAATGGTGGTCTTACACCAGGGCGATACTGAGAGTATCTTCCACTCTGGAACGTGCCGCAAATATACTATATATTATTTTTAATTAATTAATTGTGAAATAACACAAATTAATCAAATAAAATTTATTTGCGCACGCCGGGTTCGAACCCGCGACCTTCGGATCTGTAGTCAAAAGCGTATACCACTAGACCACGCCGGCCGTCAAGATATTTGTAGGAAGTTTTTATTTATTAGATGTTAGTATATATCAGCACATTAATTGACCAGTGTACTCCTAGGTAGTTATTACTACCTTCACTAGATATTAATTTTTTCACACAATTATTGAACTATTTAAAATATGAAAAAAAAAATATCTCTTCTTATTTCAAGACAGGCAAACGAATTTTAAATAGAAGTTGTCATGATTAAATTCTGAGGTAAACTGAAAAATGTTTAATACAAATATGTCTATTCTTAAGTGAGTTTTTCATCTAATATCAACACGAATTTTTGTAACACGTATAAAAATCGCTTGAAAAGCGGAGTTTAGAAATGATCGATTTAAATATGATTTAAGATTTTCACGGCCAAAAGTATTTTTGTTATTTGTTTTTGGGGTGTTATGCCGTGTTGCGCTAACTCCTTCTTTAGCCAACGTTTCGGACAGCATTGCAGTGCAGATCATCAGGGCAGATGTGTTATTTATTAAAATAACACATCTGCCCTGATGATGGACACTGCAATGCTGTCCGAAACGTTGGCTAAAGAAGAAGTTAGCGCAACACGGCATAACACCCCAAAAACAAATAACAAAAATGGTCGATTTAAGCTTAAAAGTGATTTTTTATATTTTGTGTTGTGAATAATTTTATCAGAACGAAAAAAGTTAATCAACGGCCACTGTCACAAAAAATCTTTACTATTAAACAGTATTTTTATACTTGTTTCTTATATGCGTTCATAATTTACTAAATAAATAAATAAAAATTAGTAGTTTAGTTAAAAAATATGTTTAACGCTTATATTTTTTATGACGTTTTTAATTATTGTATCTTAGTTGTACTCAATTGAAACCGTGCGAAAAGCTTAATTTTATACAGAACATGTTTTATATGTAAGAATTTCGTGACGACAAAGTCAAAATCAAATCATACAAACAGATGAACGTTAAATCAGTAATTTTATTTAAAAAAAATAATATATCAATCAAGTACCAAAAATAATGAAACCATTTTCTCGTTGAGATTTTCAATGTTATACACGTGCAGATAATTAAAATGCATAAAACGTATTGACAATATTTTGAATAAGCAACTCGTACAACTCTTGAATATGATTATAACATGTACACGTTTCTAGGAACGATAAAATATGATTCTCCGGAATAAGATCGATTCTAGAAAACGTACCAAACAGGTGTACAAAAAAGGGTTCTCAACCATTTTACACGTAAAAAATATCAAACAAAAATTAAACAGTTTTATATCACAAAAAATCTACTGACCACAAGAAGCGACCGTTTTAAATTATTATTGCTCAATCGATTTAGCGCGAATGCCAGAGTTTTTTTCGGCAGGTTTTTAGTTGTTTTAATATGTCTCCATTTGAAATTGTTTAAAATTCCTTCCTCGCCCTCATTACAAGATTAGATAAAAGATTCTACACCTTCGGAATGAGAATAAGTGCCAGGAGAGCAGCAGTCGCAGAGGTAGTATGTAAAGTGTGATCTGCTAATATGGTAATCTCATGGGAATCAATTTATTCATCAGCCGAAAACAAAAAGAGTAATATCCTCTGTGGAGATTGTTATCTCCGAGGTGGCTCACGCAGAGTGGGTGTCAATTATACTCATGGCTCATGGGAGAGATGGGGTGTCGATTTCCATCAAGGCAATGCTAAGTGTAACATTTATATTTACGAATATAAAGTACCTTAAATTATTAAATTCGCAATTAGGTTAGGGGGAAAAATGATCAGTTTTCATTCGCTAAATTGTAACAATGCTAATTTTGTTTTGAGTTTCGCAGTCTGACAATAACCGAATCATTGAGCTTTCGAGGCAATTTTAATTATGTGGTTTGAATTTGCATTGTTATTGTTGTCTTATTTATTATCATCGAAATAAATAGGTTTGAAATTTACAAAATGGGACTCTTGCATTTTTTTCTTTCATTCTGCAATTGAAATAAAAATTACAGTTCTTTTGATTAAATTTGATTTCATTGTTCGTTCACAACTTAATCGTGTTAAATAATATATAATATATTTGCGGCACTTTCCAGAGTGGAAGATACTCTAAAAATTGCCCTGGTATACCTAAGACTTACTACCTTCAGCCTTGCAACATATTCCAACTGGAGTTACCAGACTCACTTCAGACGGTTGGGAGAAGTTGGGACTCTTGTGTGGTTTCACATAAAAAAGAGATGGAAAAAGTGGATGGGTTTTTTTTGACCTCTCATAAAGTGATATTTCTCTTGCTTTATAGACCAAGCATGCAAAATTTCATCAATCTTGGAATAAAGCTGTTAATTTGTATAAAAAACAAAGCATCTACAGAAAATCTAATTTTTATATGTAGAAAGAAGACAGATAGCACAGTTTTGTGATAATTCACTTGAAGTGCACCTTATGCCAAAAACCTTAACATTGTAATAATGAGGAAATAACATTAAATGAATACACTATGCATGTATGTATGAAAATTAATATTGCAATTTTAAAGTATTAATGAAGCAGAAAGTACTTATCATAGGTTATGTTGCCATTCATGGATTCATGGATGGTAAAATGGGTAATCCAAACCTAGTCGACAGAGGAATGTAGCAATTCTGTAGAATTGATTTCCTATCAAATATGCAAGTTTCGAAGTCATGAGGTGCAGCATGGCGCCGCGACGTTTTACTTCGCCACACCTTTCATTAATATTTGCGTTGATTTTTAGTTGGGTAATGTTGTATACAGTAACTTTCCTGATGATGCTAAGAAACCCTTTCATTGTTTTTTTTTTAAAACATGATGTCACAATTTTCGGTCATTCGTTGAATGTATTTGATAAATTTTAGTTATAAAATAACATTTCAGGGAATTTATGAGAACACGCCAAAAGTGTCAATTTTCAGAGTTGTTGAATACCAAAAAGGTATTCAACACAAAAAATATTGGATTAATTTTCGACAAACTTTGTTTCTGTGTATGCTGTTAATTATGTTGTTTGCTTTTTAAGGTATGGCCATTTTAATAGTTCACATAACTATCACAGTAAGTATGATTTGTACAGTTTAGTATATAATTAAATATAATATGATTGTCCCAGCCCTAAATCACGGTGGTCGTGGGCCCAATGCCGATCACCAGAAGATCAGCAAACTGTCCAAAATGAAAATAACTAATAAAAATTTTCGGTTGGCTCCCGTACGGATCGATTGGCATACCAATAATTTACAACCCAATGCGTAGATTATATAAATGTAGATAATTTAGCAGTGTGATGAGAATTTTGCTGTCGAAACAAGTTTTAAAAATATTTGAAAATTTATTTGTTATTTTTTATGTGAAATACCGCACACTAGTCCCAACTGCTCCCAAACATCTAGAGCTAGTGAGACAATGTCATCCTCAATTTGAGTTTTTTGTGAGGCTGAAGGTAGAGGAAAATGGTAGTTGGGAAGTAACTGGCTATCCGGTCACTAAACACGGCTAAAGTCATTTGAAGTAACGTTTCGTTTCTGAATGGTGGTTCTACACCAGGGCAATACCGAGAATGTATGGAGAACTCTGGAACGTGTCTCAAATATCCTTTATATTATTGTGAAACAACGCAAATTAATTAAATAATATTTTATTCTCCGGGATTTTAACCTGGACCTTCGGATTGCTACGCGAGAGCCTTATTCCCCGACCATGTGGGCCGTCAAATTTATAATATTCTTATGATATTTGCGAAGCTAGATACTAAAATCAATTACATTTCTGAACTAACTTTACTGCAATATTATACAAGGAGTTAAGGGACGCACATGACATTCTTTAACCGGTGATTCCTGACATTATTTGGAGTAGAAAAAGTAGATAAAATTTTGGTCTCCGGTGTCTTTTTTGATTTTTATTTCAAAATTTTTCTTTTTTTTCTTTCATATGTTGTTTCTAGCCACTCAAATGAGTAACCACCCAACCCTCATATCCACCCTAGCTGTCCATCTTCTGGTTTGTTAATGTTTTTTGATAAAAAAAATACACCAAATATTTCACCGGAGAACAAAATTTTATTAACATATTTTTACCCAAAATAATATCAGTAATCACTGGTTAACAAAAGTCTAGTACCTCCTTTAACACTCTGTATAATATTTTTAAAATATTGTTTTATTTTCTGCAGTTCAACGGTACAAAAACATTAACTGAGTTTCGGTTCTTCTACAATTTTACTAACTTGGTATTATACTCACCTCCTATACTTAATTGTTTTATGGCATAATCTTAGATGTCGAAGAATAGTCTACATGGGGCATATCTAACTAACTAACTAACGATCATGCCATTTCTCTACACACACTCACTTATTGGCAAATCTATACACCGACTCATACCTATACTTCTGTTATCTTGACTCTTGACATGGCCCGACTGAAGCACTTCCTTGGGCGTCCCCGACTTCTTCTACGATTAACGAATGTCAATGAGATAAATGATGAATGTGGATGAAGCAAGAAGTGTATGCCACGATAGAGGATCGTGGCATTTCATCTCCCTAGCAATTAGTTAGTCAGTTATTTTGTTCTTTCTTGTGACAGTAGTTACATTCGTTTATGTAGCTACCAACATACATAGAGGGGTTAAAATCGAAACTAAAAATGAATACAAAATAAAATATCATATCAATTTATAATTTTTTATTGGTAATCGAATTCATTACTTCCAGAGTTCATCTCATGAAATTGGCCATGAATTTGAATTCAGAAAACTGTTTTGTCTCCCTCTACAAAAATTCCCAGTCCATTTTTTCGTTGAAAAAATCCTTTATTGTTATTCCATCACCTCCCCAATCAGATATTCCGTCAGTAAAGTGGGTGTACGATGACTAATGGCGATTTTGACGCTTTATATCTGCGACAATTTACAGACTGATGTGACGTGACCCGCGTCTAAAAGTGCTCCCGTCCTGTACTTGTCCTCTCTGTGCACACAACTTAATATTCCCAGTACCTCCGTGGCTCTTTTATTTTCATGTCGCGACGGCTATTGAGCGAAATTATGGACATTTATTAGCAGGTAAATGCTGGGCTTTTGATTGACGTCAATTTATAATCGGATTTTCATTGTTTCGTTGCATAACTCGGTGCTAATAAGGACATTATTTTAGTAAATAGGTTGCGGATGCCACGCAAGAGTGGCACTACCCGGAACTGTTGGATGATAAAATTCCCGAAGGAAGAATGTTGTAGCACGGATTAAATTTGGCAAATAGGAAGCCAAGAAAGGAATAGTTATTCAAAATAAAAGTATTGCTTAACGTCTTTTCAATTATTCCGTTATATCCCTTCTCACAAAGACAATACTAAAAGTATCTTCAAATTATAATAATTAACTAAAGGCAATTATTTATGTACACGTAAAAACCCCTATTTATTTTCATAGAGTAAGTTTCATATAAAAATAAGTCTAACAGATGGTTGTTAAGTTATGTTAGTCATTTAAAAAAATATATTTATATGTCTACATACAATCAAAATGACAAATAAATAACGACGCTTAATACCGGCCGTCCAATATCGATATACAAATATATGTAAAACTAAAACAATAAGTACCTAAAGCCGCAACAATACAAAAAAAAATAAGAGACAGTGATGTTTGGGTCAAGTGAAAATAAGAAATTTTAGATATTTTGTAAAGTTCCTAAGGGCAAAAGTAAATATATCCGTGGATAGTGGATGCTGCAAAGTCGTCACATTCACGTAAGAAGTTGTGAGAAGGTTAAGTTGGTTATTTGTAAAGGAATATGGGCAGTTTCGGGGTTTATTTTTAGTTTTTAGGTTCGCGACATTGTCCCCTTTGTTGCCTAATCAAAATCTAGAGAAGAAATCAATAATCGAATATTAACAAATGTTTTTTTTCATTTGTCAGCAGTTTCGAGCCCACCAAGTCCACGAAGGGTGCCAGCAAGATGCGAAGAGACCTCATCAATGCAGAGATCGCCAATCTGCGCGACCTGCTTCCCTTGCCGCCATCCACGCGCCAGCGTCTCTCCCAGCTGCAGCTTATGGCACTCATCTGCGTCTACGTCAGGAAGGCCAATTACTTCCAGCAAGGTAGGCCTCATGTCCTGGTTTAGCTTCTTTCAGTCGTTTCCCCACTCTGCATAGCAACGAATAATATCATTAACGGTATAGTTTCTAGCCAATCCAACATCTTTTAGAATGGCACCAAAAGGATCTTGTGAAAACCAGGATAACTCTGCAAACAGTAAAACAATTTAATAGTTTATGTTTTTAATATGTAAGATAAAAGCAGAGGTCTGGGTTCCGAGATCACATCATATTAATTCAGTGAAATGCAAATAAACAATCGTACATAGATTTACTCACGTAGGTACTGGCATTGTCTAATATTAGCATTACATTGTAGAGTGGATAAATCTTCCAGTTGCCGAGGGACCACCATGCTAAACTTTAAATACGCTTAAATTGTTGATCAAATTGGTTGATTTTTTTTTGCTTTCACAATCTTTCCGAAACAAGCTGGTTTTAAATATTTTTTTTAGTTCTTTACAACTAAACCTTTTAAAAAACTTAGAGCAGATTACCTACTTCCAGATTCATCCCTGAATGGTAATCGCTTAAAAATGCTGTCATCTTTGTTCAAACTATTTTTGAAGTTTGAGACCGTTTGATGACCACAAACATTTTTTAAATAACTCTTTTCATTCTGATGCTTATTTTTTCTCCTTGAAAACAAAGTTTTTTCGTTTGTGTCAAATTTACATTATAATTATTAATGACCCATTCAAATTATTCATTTACTTCTGGCATCCAATCCTCAAAGATGACTCTGGGTCAACAGATAAAGCTTCTTTACATCTTAAATACATTTCTGACGAAAATTCGTTAGCCGCAAAATTCGGACTCATATTAGCTAAAGCATTCCATTTCGTTAATAAAACTTACAGTATGGAGGGACCACCATACCGAAATTAAAATTTATTATAAGAACATTTAAATTGTTGACCAAGTTCGCTGAAATTACTTTTATTCTGATGAACTTCCAAATATTCCTCAAATCAAGGTGCTTTGCATCCATTCTGTCAATTATTAACGTTCTTTAAATTGAGGTAATTGCCAGTTAAACTGTAATTATTTTAAAATGATATTTGGTCAAAACTAATCCATAAAGCTTCTTCTTAAAACATCTTAAAAAGACCGTAATTTGAAGATCTTCAACAACCATGCAAATCCTATAAACCCCCCTCTACATCTTCCAAGAACAGTATTTCCTTCTTAAACTCCTTTGCCGATACCGTCCACGACATGTTCAGAAGTCTTCAGTATGGGCACATTTATAAATTTGATGATTTTAATTCCATAAAACTTCGCTGTTCAATTAGGTAAGATTTAATAAGTTATATCACATTTTCTATAAATATAAGCTTTTTGCATGGCAACAAACCGTTGTAGGTAATCACACATATGTGCTTACAACCTGTTTTCTATTACGTCTGTATGAAATTAATATAAGAAGGAATATTTAGATATTTTCCGAAGCCATTAAAACAATGTTTAGAGGTTGATAATAATTTATTGCACGTAAAATAATAACACAATGATATGTTTTCTATTGTCTTGTGTTCACGCTTTATTTTACTTTGTCATCACGACATTTTACATTTCTTGTGTTTTAAAACTATTGTGGCAATGCAAATGTCATTCGTTTCTTTAACTACACCGTACATATCAATTATTATCTATATTTGTATTTTATCACGCCTTCATATAATTTTAATAGCACTATTCGAATGGTTTTATTTTTGATAAAAGATTTCTTTAATGGCTTTCAACACTATTGACAAATTAAATGTCATTTTTTTGTGAAATCGACGATTCAATCGAACATTTACCTAACTCAGTCTGTTAATCCTTCCGATATTTTGAAAGATGCTATAAAAGACTTGTCAGATTCATGGTTTATTCACAAGTTTTCCCAGTAGAAATTAATTTTCAAATAGATTCATCGTTAAGATATACTTTTCAAACGTTTTTAAAATCAGAGGAATCTTTCAGATTTTAATATTACAAACGGACGAATATTATTAAAATTATGCACAAACTGAGTCCGCCTCAGTTTGTGCTGTAAAGGGCACAAACTGAGTCCGTCTCAGTTTGTGCCGTAAAGGGCACAAAAAAACGCTACTGTTATCAATGTAATGTGTACTAAAAGGCACAAAAATACCCGCGGGATTTTAATATGTTATTTTTTGTAGTTTATTTATTAATTACCAACTCGTAACGGACATTTAGTATTTAGTCATTGGATATTTAATTAATATTATTAATATATATAAATTGGTCGGCCATCGAAAATATGTGTTTGTTTGTGTAGCAGAAAAGAATTTTTGATTGGTAACAATTTTTAGCTTAAATCGTTGATTGAATCATAGACTTCAGGTACATGAATTTTGTTTGCAAGTGCAGAGGGCGGTTTCCAAATGTTATTTTGTGTTTTTTTGTATTTTTGTTTAAAAATTATGTTGTTTTTATTTATTTATGCACTTACGTTTGATTTTATATTATTTTGTCCTTTAGTTTTGAAGTGTCACGACTTTTCTCACCATTATCACCATCACGCACCGACGCCAAATATTGGATTTTCCAAAGTAAGTTGACTCAATTATGTTTTGTTTTTAATCTGTACTTACATTACCGTTATATTATATAACTCATTCAGGATGAAGGTTTGTTTTCTTCTGGTTTCTTCAATCTTAGATGCCATATACAGTGGGTTGCCAATTGCCACTTCGCTCGAAATGAACGAAAAATTTGTGATATTTCCTGGAAAATAGGAGAAAATGTACGAAAAAGACACGATACTTGGCGTGCAAAGGACAACAATTATAAATTAAGCTTATAAGAAGCTACTATATCTGTAAGAATGCATTCAGAGCACACCAAAAAATTTGCAAGCTGTAACTAAAGCCAAGGGAAGTTCTACTAAATATTAATAGATTTTTATAAACATTTTGTGTTGAGCCTTTTCACAAACGCGAATTATTAATAACAAAATTTTAATTGTGTTAGAAATGCCCAATTTGAACACATTTGTACAGCTGTAATTTTTGCATTAATAACTAATAGTTTTTCCAAATTTGGTGGCCAAGACCTGGATAAGCTTCACCCCCATGAACCTGGGAACCAGAGTCGCCAAGTAGCGAACCATTCGTTCGGTTGCCTGAACAAAATGAACAATTCATATTATTTGATTGTGTATTCAGTTTAAAATGTTTGTCATCAATAATATCCTAATTTGTTTTCCCAGTCGTATGTAACGTAGTAATTTCCTGTGACAACATTTTTCTTCGGTAGTAAATATTGTGAAAAACGAATAATAATATTAACAGAACTGTATTCAATTTGTTTGCATTCCAAATATTTATAAAAAATGAAATCAGTTAGTACCTACATTCATACCCATTGTATTGCAGATAATATTTTTTATCATTTTAAGGCTACCTAAAGGCATTTCTTTCATATCATTGAAGAAGAAGATAATACTAATAAATGTAAACATAACACGACACAGAAATCATAAAAGATAACGGTCTCACCGGGACAACATCATTAACCACTCGACCATTGGGATCTATTTAGTATACTTAATTTTTGTCCAATGACTAAATAAAGTGTTATTTTCTATTTAATGTTTTTGTTCAGAATTGCCAATATTATCTTGCAACCAATTCTCCATATTTTTTTAATGTTTTCGAAATTCTAAAGAATTGGTTTATAACTAAGATAATGTTTTGGATAAACCTCTCCGATTTATATTTTATGGGAAAAAGTAGTTGCAAGAAAAAAATTTTAATTCTGAATTTGACACATGAGATTGACAAAAATGACATATAATAATTATGTCGCAATGATTGAGTGGTTAAATACATTGTTCTAGTAAAACAGAGATCCTGGGTTTGACTTCCACTTGAGGCCGCTATCTTTTTATTTTTCTGTATCTTGTTCTGTTTCTTGTTTTGTTAGATTTATTAGTATTATCTTTTTCTGCGATGATATTTTAAGTTTATGGGTATAAACATAAAAAGTAATTAAAAAATGCATTTCTTTTAGTTTACAAAACGACTGGTTTCTCCTTGTTTCTGAAACAAGTACAAAATTACATTTGGTGTGAACACTGTGTGTAATAATCATAATCAAGTTTATTAACACCCATCGCAAATCTTAATTAAAATAACATTTATTATCAACACCTCAATAAATTTTAAGGATTGGTACAATAATCAAATACCAGTATTAAAACAAATAAAATTTACGGCATTTAATAAAATTAATGAGAAATAAAGTTTTATTATCGTCGATGATCTTTCAATGGGAAAAAAAACACTGAAAAATTATTTAGCTGTCGGTTGATTTTTCAAGGTAGCTAGGTCACTAAAGTGTATTTTTTTCTCCACAGGCCTTGAATGGATTTCTGATGATGATGACACAAAACGGAAAACTCCTCTATATCTCTGACAATGCTGCAGAATACTTGGGTCATTCTATGGTGAGTTCATTTACAGAATTTTAAATAATAAATAGCATCCACAATTTATCGTCAATAGACTGGGGTATTTTCGCGCACTATGAATATCCTTGAAATGTGTTGAAGTCTTAGGACGGGTTGTTTCAGAAAATTTGAATAATTCATCAAATTTCAAATTTAATTTTCAAGTTCTGTTATTATATCAACATGGGCTAGTTGCTTCACAGAACTAAAATAATAATAATAGAACTTTCACAGTCCTTGAATATTTAACTGTGAAATTTGATAAATTATTCAAATTCTCCGAAAAAACACGTCCTAAAAGATTATTTTTCTGATTCTGATCGTTGTCCTAAAATTGCGTTATTTTCATTCCTAATTATGGATTTCAAAAACGAAACATTCTTCGGATATAGAAAATGCCAACATCTGGTAAGACGGCTGTCACCTAAATCACCCGGCATGTCGTCAACGCCGCCGAATTAAGGAATAAAATTTACGAACAAAGGACACATTTTAAATCAGAATAGAAAATTACATTTTCGTAATGTTCTTAATTTTTTTCGAGTGTAAAAATACTCAAAATGTCCTATTAGACGGCCTCCGTGGTCGATAGGGTAAAGCCCTTGACTAGCAATATGACAACTAAAAACATTTTGAGATAGAATAACAAAATATCTTGGTTCTGAATAAATATGTGAATTATATTATAAAGAACCTTACTAATAAACGTGTTTGAAATTTTAACAACTAATAAAAAGCTATTTAAGTAGGGTGTATGGTTGTTTATCAGTTGAGTAAATTAAAAACATGTTTATTGGTAAGACAGAAAGATCCAACAATCAATAAATTAATCGTGATAAATTATTTAAAAACCAAAATCTAAACGCTCTTGATCGGCTCTAACGACATAGATATCAGACGGGACATTGACGTCATATCATGCAAAATCCTTAAGAGCCAATTTATCCGTCAAATTGGAGCGATTTATAGAAAATGTTACTTTAAATATATGTTTTACTATAGTCATATTATGTATTATTATAAATAGAGAAATTCCGAAATGAAGGTAACATAGGTAGTACAATTATTATATTTTTAATTATTGCTTACCTACATTATTTGCTTTTGTTTATTCTCCCCTCAGGAAGACCTGTTGATCCACGGAGACAGCGTATACGATATAATAGACAAGCAGGACCACCAGGGGGTGCAGGCGGAACTGTGCCGGCCCACACACCCACCCCCTGCCCCCGGCTCGCCCCCTGGTAGCGCCACCAACCCCCGCGATACAAGGATGTTCCTCTGCAGGATCAACGTGGCAAGGAATGCGAGGAGGCAGATGAGATTTGGAGATCAGAAGGTAAGATCCTTATATAATAATATATGGTGATATGGAGCATTTTTTTAATCGGGGGGTGACTTATCTCATCCCGGATACGTGCATAATTCTCGCTACTGCTCAAAAATTATTTTGATGATTCTTAACTCTCTTTCATGATTTTTTCCCGAGTGACGTCTATACAATGACGCATTAAAAATAAGTGTCAAATTATTTGGTCTTATATTTTATATTTAAGCAAAATTAATGTTTAAAATTGGAAAGCTGTTTTTTTATAGATTTTTTCAGATATAGAAAAAGGAAAATGCATGTTTAAATTCTTCAACAAGTATAATAATTTCATCTCATCTATATTCTCAAGTATATGAGTGTCTTTCCTTGTAAATTTATTCATAATTCAATATACGAACTTGCATTTTTTTGGTATTAAACATGGTACATCAAAAAAAGTTGCCAAAATAAAAGGTGATTTCGATCACCTTGTTTTTTTGACTCCCTAAACATATTTTTAAAAACTCATTATAAACTGACGCTACGTTTGGTGACTTAGGAGGGGTGCCCGGGTTTATGGGGTGAGAATTTTCAAGGTCTTGGCAGCGGATGCGTTTGCCCACCTACTGCGTTGCAGGCCGGATTTGGGTAGACTAATTGAGGGTGATCTTTTTACCTATCCAGCACTCCTCGACCAATCGCCTTGAACCGCAGTAGGAGGGATGAATTCAAACTTCCGTCACTCCTGCATCCCAGATTCCTACGTATCCCCCATAACTTTTCTTTCTTAGATCTTCATTTCCTTAAACTACTTCCACCATCATAAAAAATTCTCCACACAGCATCACCAAATATGAAGTCCCGAGGGAAACTATTTTACTTATGGTCTCCTTTGTGAAAAAATACACTGCTTTGAAATATTTAATAGATATTTTTTAGGTTATGATAGCAAATAATACAAAGTAAGCTATTTTTTTAAATATGGTCGAGTAAGCGATCTGTCGAACCCAGGCTAGTTACTCTTACCTAAGTGAGTTTCTAACAACATCAAAGCAAGCTTTAATTTGATATTATTGCAAATTAACTATATACGCGTCTTCCGGGATTGGTAGACGTAAAACTGACAAATAATTACATCTTCATATCTTAAATTGTACTATAGTTATGATCCTTGAAATCAAATGTCAAAATAAATATAACGATTGTGTAAATGTTCAAGAATGTTTAAATGCCATGTTGTCAATAAGGTGATTAACGTTTCTTAGCGCTGCGTGAATATTCTGTTTTCTCATTTTATATTATAAATCATATGAAGAAGTATGTAAATAGCAAGGATATGAGGATCATATAGAATTATAGAAATTAATGTCACATATATCAATAGGTGGTGAGTAGAGAGATAATATCTTTGATACAATGGATAATAAATATCATTATCTTAACGAGAATGCTTGCATTACTAATTAATGGCCTGTTTATGCAATACAAAATTGTCAAAAAAATGATGCATTGTATTATTTCGAAACAACAATTATTCAGGGTTCTGGTTAGAGGTTAGGTTTAATTTAGAATGAACCAGGTATTTAATTATAAGAATCGAAAATGGATCATATTGGGCATTTCCAAATTGGGTACATAAAAATGCTGATGATATTGGGGAAAGGAATGAGATGGGGAAGAGGAAGACGAGGAAAATCAAAGTCAAATTCAAATAATAATAAAATTGAGGAAAATAATGAAAACTCCATGAACCAAATTACGCTCCGTGGTTGAGTGATTACGATGCCTGGCTTCGAATTCTCAGGTTACGGGTTCAAATCCCGACGTGTACAAGTTAATTTTATTTATTTAATTTCACACATTAACGGCACGTTCCAGAGTGGTAAATACTTCTAGTCTCGCCCTGGTGACAAACCACCATTCAGAATCAAAACGTTGCTTGAAATAGCTTTAGCCGTTTTTGGTGACTGCGTCCGAATAGCTAAGTATTTCCCCACCTTCCTTTTACCCCATCTCCTATCTCTACCCACTACCATTTCATCCTTACAACATATTCCAATTGTGGATGTCATAGTCTCATTGGCTCCAGACGGTTGGGACCAGTTGGAACTCTTGTGCGGCATTCACAAAAAGGACGACACTCCTGATATAATTTAGAAATTATTTATCCAGGATAGTATACTTCCGATTTGCTTGTTTGATTGGGGACTCTTGAAAAGATGATTTAAAAAAAATATATGGTTTCCACATGTCAACTGCATTGGTCTTTTGGTGAAATTAACTAACAATTTCTCCATAAATAAATCTGTCTTCGTTATTGTTGTAATTCCGGGTTTGTGTCACAACAATTAAAAAAAACTCCGGGGTAAACAAAACACCTGGAAATTTATTCAGTGGTTGATAACAATGAGCTCGAATGGCTTTTTAGCAGGTGGTAGGAATGATTTTACTTTTCGATCTTGGGATTGCAATCGTATTTATCTAAGTCACAATCCCTGCATTATCAACAGCCTTATTTTTGACCAGTGCCATCTATGAGTAACCTCTTAAACTAATATCTAGGATATCACAGTATAATTTCACCAGAATATTTTACTCTACTCTCTTGTAAAGTGTGAAATTGCCACATCTGGCATTATTGCCGTGATAAATCCATTTTAGTTCTCAACTCCGTGACATTATTGAAGTGGCGTCATATTCCCCGTTCCATGTTTATTTATATTTAAATGCTGATCAGTTTATCCATGTACCTACACAGATACAGTGACTAGGTATGTACTGCAGTATTATAGGTTTCCGGGACCAAAAGGTCACTGTGTTTATTGTTGAATACTGAATTCATTTACTGCAGCGGTTAACAAACATTATAATGTAGAATAATATGTATACTTATGGACGATGCATGCGATGTAAATTACTGGAATTGTATTTTATTACTTATCATGTAATTTATTTAATAAGCCGCTTATGTAATTTAATCAACGTCACACGTCTTTTTGTGCTATTTCATAGATCACTTAAAATATGTATGCGTAGGTACTTGGAAAAATAAAGTTCATGTTAATTTTTTTTTTAAATAATGTGTTTATTTGATTTCAATAAGTATCAACTACATAATTTACCAATTTTTCAAAGGATGCTATGTTAAGCTTTTTCAAATATTCTGATTAATAGCTGTATGGTTTTGAAATGAGAACATGCTTAGTTCCTACCGGGATGTCATTTATCAATGTCCTACCTATCCCTAACCATCACCTTGCAGAAGAGTATTTCAAATTTGGAACAATGGCAAGAATATTGTGCAAATTCGAGTGCTTTTGTTTTGATGACTGAAGAATAAGTAATACTTCCTACCTATACCGGATAATGAGTCGGCCAGGTCAGATTAACTATATACTCGTAGATATAAATAGTTTTGATATTTTTTATATAAAACTATATCCGATAAACATTGTCAATTTAAAATTTTTTATATTTTAAGTATCTACGTAATGATAATGTTTTCCTAGATACATCTGATTCCGTCATGCGTTACACCTCCTTAGAGTTCTCTCATCTTATTGATAAAACGTATAATTCTCAGATTAACGCTGATGCAACTAATAACTTGAACCGTTGGCCATACGGTGGGCAGACCCCGAACAGATTAATTCCACATTACGAATTCCCCTTCCCCGAGATAGCTGGAAACTGCCGAGGTGTATAACACATTCATTTACGAGGAAACTTCGGTTACAATTCCTTGTACGGGGCTAAACAATAATTCCAATGGAAACCAATATGATATATTATGCATTGAACGTCAGTGGTACATGTTTATAATCACCCGAGGCCACAAGGGCCGGTGTGGTGATTGTGTGCGCCAAAGCGTGCATATAATTGAATTGCAATAGAAAATATGATGTACTCGGCACAATGGCTTGTTGCGATGGTTTACTGTTAAAAACTGCAGGAGGTGTGATTGCGATGATTGATTTTCTAGGTTTTTTAGTCACTTTCATGGTTATATTTGTGGTGATTGCTTGCTTTGGTCTCAATTAATTTTGTGGGCAATTGTTATTGTTATTACAATAAGCTAGAAATGTAATGACTGCTTCCACAAGTCACTACTGTATACCACAAGGTTACTGCTAAAAAAACAACATTAAATTGAATTTAATTCTAATAATTTAACTCATTTCGGTGCAGAGATATTGCGTTAAGTATTCCTCGGGCATCCCCGACTTCAACCATTCAAACTACTCTTTAAAAACATTCGTGGCACTAATAAAAACAAACTTTGAAAATAATTTTAGAAATCGGTCGACTAATTTTCGAGTTTTGCGAGCAAAAATATACGCAGACTGAATTTTTATATATACAGATATATTCAAGGGATGAAATTTTTACGTACAAATACAATGGGTGTATTAGATTACTTCAAAATCTTAGAAATTGTAAAAAGTGTTAATAGTAAATAAAATATTATTAATAACCATTTTTTTTAAATCTCCATCTCTTAAATTTATTTTTGTTTTGATACGGGGCATTCCGTCGTTTCGTTCAAATCGAATTTCCCCTAAATAAAAAGGTATGGAAGTAAATGATTTTCATGATAGTTTTATTGGAAAATATTTCTATGTAAAAGAGAAAAAACCCGTATTTGTCGCATCAGACATTTTTTTACGTAATTACTGTATGACATACATAAAACATGTCAAATTTTTATTATTCCTTAGGAAGGGACACTTTTGACAACAATATGTGGGATGGTGTCCTTTTCACGTTACTGATACGGGAACACATTTCGATAAAAATATATCGTAGAAAAGTAAAAAATAAAAGTGGGTGTGTCAAGCCTACGCAAGACAGAAGTGAAACTTCTAGTATTCCTCTCTCTCTATTTTCATTTCATCAAAAATTAAATGAATTAATTAAATGAACTACAACTATAAATGTAAATGTAAACGCAACACAAAACGCGAACACAACTTATCACAGCGGGAGCACGCTGCTAACTGATTCACTGGCCGTGGTGGGCGTGGCCGCGCAAGTGCGCTACCGGCCGACCTGCTAAACCGAACTCGTATCTCGCTCGTAACTCAAAGCAAAACGTTCGTGAGCGGCTCCCCCACCTCAACAAGCGCATATGGTGAGAGAGGGACAGTGAACGGTGAGCGGTGGTGGGGGTACCCGCATTTTCGTGTCGATCCTGACTCGGTTTTACTCCGTCCCCGAAAATCCATTACGCGCCTAAAGAAGTTTCACTTCAAAAAATTAACGAAACCTATATTGATAATAATTAAAATATTTGTTATTTATACATTTTAGTTACCATGTGATCATTTAATGTTGAATTATAAATGTTTTCGATTTAAGTGTAATTGTGTTAGCTCATAATTTTTTTGATGCGTGTAATAATGAACTATTTTATGATAATTTAATTTATTTTTTATAATTTTATTTTAAATTATAACTAATTAATCACCTGTCATAATAATATTTTTTATTTTGTACTTATTTGTATATATTTATCTATTTTTAAATTCGTTAATTTTCACTGTCCCGACGAAGAAGCCACCGGCTTTGAAAGTAGATTATTTTTAAATAAAAGTGGTGTAATGCGTCTGTGCACCTACCGCATTGCGGGCCGGAACGAGAGAGATTGGTTGAGGGAGACCATTTGACATCTCCAGCAGGACTATCTCGGCACATTTTCTTGCACCGTAGTTGGAGGGATGGTTTCATAAGTTCATTCCTGGATTCACTGACCCCATATTCTTACCTATCCCTCATACCTTTTTCTTTCCCCTTAACGTTCTCTCCTTCCTTTCCTTAAAAAGACCCTACACACAGCATCCCATACGATGGCATAGGCCACGTGGGAAATTTAGATCCTCAGGGACTCCTGTGTGGAGATAATGTAAAAAAAATATATGTATACATGGAGGATCGGAGTCGAGTTCAATCTTACAAGAGATGACATGTTGAATGGAGGCGAGGCAATTTTACTTTTTAATCGAAAAAAGGAACAACCAAAAAATATGTGAATTAAAGTTTCCGTTCTAGACCAAGTACAATCTGGGGAGACAAGCACGAGAATTTTTAAAAGAAGTGAGAGGGAACGGCGGACTGTCCAATTTTCATTTCCACTTTTTTTGATAAAATGGGGGAATTGCCGATACCAAGGTTTAGACGGGAGAGCCCTTTATGACGTTGAATATTAAGGTGTTAATTAATTGATTAGATTTGAAGTGATATCCTACAAAACTGCTACGGAAATTCAATGTTGTTGATATTGTCAGATTATATTTTTCAGTCATTTATTTCTCTTATTGTTTTCACCTTAAATTTTTTCCCAAATGTGGATAGCATAGTCCCACGGACTTCGAAAAGAGCGACTCATTCATTAGCATGACATATAAAAAAGATCTACGTATTTCAATGACAAAAATAACGTCCATTTTAGTGACTAAGTTCCCTCTAACAGCGAACAAATGTCATCAGATACGCAGAACGTAATTCTCATCTCGAAGTATAAAAAACTGGTCGTAAAGAATTAGCTCGAACCTCGATAAGATCCATCTGTCATAATAGGTCTTCCACGAATTAAACCCGATTAACCAAACACTATAATTTAAATCATCGAATCGACTGCTTACTGACGTACCTATCTGGATAATAACATATATTTTATTGCTTTTGCGGTTTTGATAACAGGTAAAAAGATCCGAAATAACAAGATAAAGGACTTTTTTCTTTGGTCAATCATTACTAGGTAATTATGAAACGAAAGTATGTAATTAATTTTAGATTCGCCGCGGAACGTAAATAGCAGTGATTAAACATAATATGTTGTCTTTGGAATCGGTAGACTCGTTCAGTAACGCCGTATTTACTCTCAATTGAAATAAAATGTTGTATTTTGAAGCGGTAGACTTGTTCATACCGCCGTATTTACTCTCAATTGAAATAATATGTTGTCTTTGGAATCGGTAGACTCGTTCAGTAACGCCGTATTTACTCTCAATTGAAATAATATGTTGTCTTTGGAATCGGTAGACTCGTTCAGTAACGCCGTATTTACTCTCAATTGAAATAAAATGTTGTATTTTGAAGCGGTAGACTTATTTATACCGCCGTATTTACTCTCAATTGAAATAATATGTTGTCTTTGGAATCGGTAGACTCGTTCAGTAACGCCGTATTTACTCTCAATTGAAATAATATGTTGTATTTTGAAGCGGTAGACTTGTTCATACCGCCGTATTAACTCTCAATTGAAATAATATGTTGTCTTTGGAATCTGTAGACTCATTCAGTAACGCCGTATTTACTCTCAATTGAAATAATATGTTGTATTTTGAAGCGGTAGACTTGTTCATACCGCCGTATTAACTCTCAATTGAAATAATATGTTGTCTTTGGAATCGGTAGACTCGTTCAGTAACGCCGTATTTACTCTCAATTGAAATAAAATGTTGTATTTTGAAGCGGTAGACTTATTCATACCGCCGTATTTACCCTCAATTGAAATAATATGTTGTATTTGGAATCGGTAGACTCGTTCAGTAACGCCGTATTTACTCTCAATTGAAATAATATGTTGTATTTTGAAGCGGTAGACTTGTTCATACCGCCGTATTAACTCTCAATTGAAATAATATGTTGTCTTTGGAATCGGTAGACTCGTTCAGTAACGCCGTATTTACTCTCAATTGAAATAAAATGTTGTATTTTGAAGCGGTAGACTTATTCATACCGCCGTATTTACTCTCAATTGAAATAATATGTTGTCTTTGGAATCGGTAGACTCGTTCAGTACCGCCATATTTACTCCCAATTTAAATAATATGTTTTTATTTGGAAGCGGTAGACTTGTTCAATACCGCCGTATTTACTGTCCATTAAAATAAATCAAAATTTATCGTAATTTAGTTTTATTTTTGAAGATAATGTCGTGTTGTGCTACCTCCTTCTTTAACCTAGCACGTTTCGGTTTGAGTTACAGTGTTCATAATCAGGGCAGAAGATGGACACTGTAACGATGTCCAAAACGTTGACCA
The DNA here is from genome assembly GCF_061612785.1 of Hesperophylax consimilis. Classification (NCBI taxonomy): domain Eukaryota; kingdom Metazoa; phylum Arthropoda; class Insecta; order Trichoptera; family Limnephilidae; genus Hesperophylax; species Hesperophylax consimilis. Next base: position 35,924,709 of record NC_142850.1, read on the forward strand.
AAGAAGGAGGAAGCGAAATCCGGTTTAATACGCTAAAAATAAACCACGATAATAATTTAGCTGTGGCTATCTCGAATCAAAACCAAAAATTATCATGTTTTTTATTTTGTAAAAAAAAAACAATTAATCTATAAAAGTGATAAAAATTATCGTGGAAATTAGCACACATGGCAGAGCTTTATATTATTGGCCCTGAGCCCAGAGTGTCAGGGTTCAATCCTCGACGAGGTTAAATTTTAAAAAATCAAGCACAGATTCATTAATTTGTATTTTTTGATGAACTAAAAATTAAAAAAATTACTGAAATGTTGTGACTAAGTTCTGCTAGTTTGTGGATCCCTTTGGGTGACAACTATTTCGGCCACTTTAAAACATCGTTGAACGCCGAAACAGCTATTAGGCAATACCATCCACAAACTAGGGTATTAATTAATAACTAATTCTCAATTCAGACACATTTAAAAAAGCTGTTTTATAAAGGTAGTGAAAACGAACAATTCAATATTAAAAACAAATAAAATAGAAGTGAATAAGTTTAGTCCGCCTCAGAACAGGCCATCCTAATGGAGAGGACTAACAAATAAATTTACTATTCATATATTCATTATTATATTTTGTATGTACAGTGTTTAAATAGATACCATAAAAAATAAAATAAATATGTATACCTATATAGATGTTCGTACAAAGACAAATATAATCCTTAATCCTTAACGGCTTTATATTAAAGGATTATAAAAAATAATCCTTTAATATAAAGCCGTAAAACAAAGAAAGTCTCACTGAAGAAGAAGTTAATACTAGTAAATCTTAACACAACATGAAATAGAAAAAGACACAGAAAAATAAATAGTTATAACAGAGTCAAATAAATAACAATCTCCAATAACTTTGAGAAAAAGTCGATAGGTATTCCGTTTAAATAAAAATGGGATATGTTTATTCGAGACCCTATCTAGGTTACAAACCATTTTGTCATTTTGTAATCATTAAAAAGTTGGGACAAATTAGTTGCAAGATGATATTGTTAATTCTGAATTTTAAATATGAGGTTGACAAAAATGACGTATAATAATTTGGTCCCAAAGGTTGAGTGGTTAAAGGCGTTGTCCTGGTAAGATAGAGATTCTGTGTCTCGTTCTGTAATGTTTCGTTTAGAATTTTTAGTATCATCCTATATGTAATGAAATATTACATTTAAAAGTTATTAAAAGAAAAGTTGTTCCAATAAAAATTAATTAAAGTTCCATTGAAAACTGAATTCAAAGGCAGTCAGCGATAAAGTTTTGACAAAAGCTAATATTATAATTTTTTTATCTAATATTGCATTGGGTACATATGTTATTTAATTTTATTTAGAACGTGATTTCATACTATAAACTTCGAAGTATTGTTGTTGAATCACCTTACTGCGATAACGCAGGTAATTAAAAAACTTGATTATGATTTCATTGGAGGAATCATATTAACTGGTAAAAGGAATGAGTCAATACATTTTTATTCAATCTCTGCTTACGTAGGTATCTGTTATATTTTATTGAGGCTGTTTTTTCATCGGTGGTTTTTGAACAGTAAATGCCTTCATGGGAAGGTTACAACAATATTTTAACACGTCAATGTGTCTAAAAACGTGCTATTTTTTTAAGGCACTTTTTAATCTAATTTTTAAAATCAATATTTTCAATTTTATCAATTCAATGAATTTTAGAGAATTAAAATTTATCTTTTTTATTTTACGAAAAACTTAGTTCATTAGTCTTATTTTAGAGTTTCAATACGGCCATTATGTATATTTTATTTAGTTCCTTAGTCTTATTTAAGAGTTTTTATACGGCCATTATGTATATTTTACTTAGTTCCTTAGTCTTATTTAAGAGTTTCAATACCGCCATTATGTATATTTTACTTAGTTTCTTAGTCTTATTTAAGAGTTTCAATACGACCACTATTTATAATTTACTTAGTTCCTTAGTCTGATTTAAGAGTGTCAATACGGCCATTATGTAAACTTTACTGAGTTCCTTAATCTTAATTGAGAGTTTCAATAAGGTCATGATGTACATTTCACTTAGTTCCTTAGTCTTATGAGTTTTAACACGGCCATTATGCATATTTTACTTAGTTCCTTAGTCTTATTTAAGAGTTTCAATACCGCCATTATGTATATTTTACTTAGTTTCTGAGTCTTATTTAAGAGTTTCAATACGGCCATTATTTATATTTTACTTAGTTCCTTAGTCTGATTTAAGAGTGTCAATACGGCCATTATGTAAACTTTACTGAGTTCCTTAATCTTAATTGAGAGTTTCAATAAGGTCATGATGTACATTTCACTTAGTTCCTTAGTCTTATTTAAGAGTTTCAACACGGCCATTATGCATATTTTACTTAGTTCCTTAGTCTTATTTAAGAGTTTCAATACCGCCATTATGTATATTTTACGTTTTTAAATAGTTTAAAGTATGTATTTTCTCTCAGGCTAATTTGTGATAAATCAAAAGAGTTTTGGTAGTTATCTGAAATAACTAATTTAACTATGCGGTGGGTCAAAACCAAACACAAGCTGCTTAGAGAGAGCGATACACTGATCCCTTTTTGTTTCTCTATTTGCGCCATTGAGGTGATTTTCTCACTAAAACGGCGCTATACAAATATTTCAATCACTATTCCGACCGTTATTAGTTAAGTATTTAGTTAAATTCAATTCAACTGACTATGGTGCGCGTTTTAGCCCGTTTTCATACAAAACTAAGTATGCTAATAAATCACTTGAAACTTGTCCGATTGTATTTATTTTTTACTTAAATTGTGGGTAAATATTTGATAAATACAAAACTAATAGAAATAACTCTCAACAAAATATCTATGGCGTAATAATTATTCTTACAAAGTCTGGGTCATTTCTGACCCACTACCGGAGTGGACGTGTTAACTGGGAAGGCAAATTTAAAACATCGTAACGTGATTTTTTTTAATAAATTCGAGATTTTACCATTTAATTCTTTTTTATACTCTGATCATTTTGCCACAGATGATGTCATAAAACAACAGGTGATTGATTCTCAAAATAAATACAAATTTCCTTCCATTTAACTACAGACTATATCTGAAGAATAATGTTCGCAACAGATTTGTCCACAATTTCTATGTATCACTGATGATTGTGTTACCATCTTAAGGAAAAATGTTGATAAAATATTCATAGTAATTAATAATTATTATAAAACAATGAAGCTATAATTCTTATATAGTAGTCATAATTCCATGTATAAACCACAAAAAATGATTAAAAAAACAAATTGTAATAAAAAACCATCCACCATCCGGAACGTTAAGTATAATAAAGTAGCGATAGGTTAAGACTCATTTTATTAAGAACAGGAGTCACGGTACCAGCTCAATATTATCGTACGACTCAAAGAGTGACTCAATTAAACGACGCGTCAATTGAACGGGAGCAGTTATTTCAAAGTGTATGCGCAACGGGCTTACTGTGCTTGCCCGAGACGACTCCCCTGGTATGGATCCCCCGATAGGGCTCCCCCAATACGGCTCCCAGCTCCCCAGCGTAAGCGTATGATGAGCGTATGACTCCTGCTACCGGTACGCCGCCACGTATAGCGAGAAATATAAAATGTTAGGTAATTAGTAGATGTATGTACACATGTCCAAGTCCAGATGTCGACTGACTGACTATCAAACGCCGTTCACGTCTCTGAGTATATAATTTGAAGGTATTATTATCTTAATGACTATATAGCTTAGAATTGTTGTAAACGGATGTGGCACCCCCTGTTGTTTAAAAAAAAGAACCGTTAAAGTTTACAAACCGCGGTAGCGGGTTTTTATTTGATAGAAATAATCAATACTTGGATCATTTTAATAACGCAATTTTTCAAAAAGTTCTCCTGATAAAAAAGAGTTATGGTTCAATTGAGCCATAGTACGGTTGTGCGGCTCTTTCATGAACGACTCATCACTAGTATAAAGTGATATCATAAGGGAGTGTGGGAAATGTTAACTGAGAGGTCCGCTTTGACCAGCCATAGCTTAGTCATTATACGATTATACCTTTAGTTAAACTATACTTAGTTTCTTTTTAGTTTTACTCTGATTGTTATCGGTTTAACTTTGTATTAGCATTATGCATGCAACAGGTTTCATTTAATATTATTTATGTATATTAAATGTATAATGTTATCTATTGGGCATAGCAGCTTTACGATAAATTACAGTGTTTAGCGTTTATAAACGTTATCTATTTGTGCAAAGTGTAGGATTTTAAACAAATTAAACACGTTTTATGATTTATAGCAAACGAACTATAAATGCAGGTGATTGGAATATTAGTTAAGTATTTAATAACAATTCGTGGCTAATTTCTGAAGCTAATTTTGAGAGAAATATTAACGGACGCTTTACAAAATTATGTTTGTTTTCTTAAACTAGCGCAGAACCGTGAACAAAAATAATGGGATATTATAATTCCAGTTTTGAGAAAAACTATAGGTACCTACTTTTAAGCTTATCTGAATTCTTCAAACAATTTGTGCAATTTTGAAAATGCCACTTAAATTCAAAGCAAATTTGAGTTCATTGAACAGAAATAATTTCACGCAGGAATAACTAATGAACATAACAGACATTCGAAAATAGTAAAAAAAAAATAGATTCCATAAGATAAATAATAATTAAGATATGTTAAAATACATGAAAAGAAATATAATTCTGTTAATAACATTAACTTCTTCGAAAAATTCTAATGTTTAAGAAGCGTGGAAACAAAATATTGGATTGGAATTTTGACAAGTTCGTTGTTGTGCTATCCTTGATATTAGTGTTTGAGCTCACCCATAGATGGCACTAGATTAGTCTATTAGGTTACCCATAGATGGCGTTAGATGTCGAGTATTGTCACGACCGAAGGGATGATTATTCCAACCGCCTGTTATTATGATAATGATATCAGAGCAATTGTCAATCTATCATATTAAAAGTCCAGGTGTTATTTTGAAGCCGGAGTTTTATGTAATAAGAGAGTTGTTGAGGAAATTCGGAACACGACAGTTATCTATCATTATAATTTCGTGAATCCAATTCAGATTTTTACAGATTATTTACTGAATTGCACCAATGTTCATAGATTTGTAGAGTATTTAAATGAATTCCTCTTCCTTCTTGAGACAATTTTTCCAAGTATAAATTTACTCAGCTTAAACCTTTAATCATGAAATGCGTTTAAGAAGTTTGTTGCCACAGATTAATCATAATCTAATAAAAAAACCTGTCCCGGAGTTAAATAATTCTCGTATGTAATATGATGTCAACATCTCATTTGTTCGTATGTTTTATTGTAGGTATGTCTGTTAATTGTTAAACATGTATTTATTTTTGATAAATTTGAAGCGTGTCATTTGAAAAAAATTCCGACTTGTTTAAATAAGTTGGTAATCAATAAATGTCTTGTCCCAGTTCAAGTGAAATGTTATTAATCAATTCGTATGGCCTTGTTTGTCACCCAAAGGAAACTGTATGTTCCATAATGTCAGATTTAAAATACGATTAGGATGTCTTCTAATGTAAGTGTGATTTAACGGCTTCATTAAGGCAGAAATCTACAACAAATATCGTGTTGCGTTTTTATAAGAAGCAATTTGATTAAATTTCTCAACACTTTTAAGATACCTACAGCTAAAATTTAAACTCGAATTAATTTTCAATATACCGCCATCATCTGATTATATTAGCGAAGCAATTATAAAAAATCGTTTCAGAGCTTTTGCTCTAGTCCTCGAGCTTACTACAAAGTTTTTGAATTCATTCGTTCAAAATATGTACATGTACATATATATATTCTTTAAACAAACATTCTTGGGTTACGAATAATCTGACAATAATTGAAATTTCTTTCTACCACTACAGTAAGATTGTGCTCACGACGCTCGGGTGGGATCCAAATGCGATGCCAACTCAGCCACTGACCGGTAATTCGTAGGTATTTGCCCGTTTTCCAGAGTGAGCCGGAGCTCCAACGATCACTGTCGCCCTGGTGAGGGTTATTAATGTATCGAAAAATTTATTGAAATTGCTTGAGCTATGTTTAGTGACAAGCCATAGAAAATACAGAGAGAGAAAATTGCGCGAATTTCACGAAGCAAAAGCTCACCTTCTGAGCGCTTTTCTGCTTAGCAATTACATAAACTGCTGGGCATATATTATCACAAGTTAAGACTAATAAGATATTAGGTACGTTATCAGTATTGGGAAATGATATTTTGGTCCCCGTAGCTTCCGATTTCAGTGATAACTTTTAAAATATAAAAACCTCTGATATCAAATAAAAATTACTAATACTTATAAATAAAAATGCCGAGATCGATTATTTTTTTTTCGTTTATTTTAATTAAAATAAAATATATGAAAATCACAAAATTGTTGTTTATAATTGTTATCAATGGATCTTCGAATAAAAACTCAATTTTCACGACAAATCACGTGTTTTTTATTCATACTAAAATCATATAATCAGGAACAATTTTGCAGGATGGCCTAGAGGTCAACGTTCTTGCGGCTCACCAAACCTTTGTACCTACCATGGAGGGGCGAACCTATATACTACCGACATCTGTCAGATAATTCTAAAACCTAAGATCCATCTAGTTCTAGTAGCTCGAACTATCACAGTGATGAAGCTTTTATAATATATATTTGAAGAGTTTTATATTTAAAGTTTAACCAGTATATTGATACCATTTTCAGAAACATCCTGTTTCCACACACTTGGCTGTTCATAGAACTTACAAAGTACAAATTAATCACAATTAATATTTCCACTCCAACAAATTCAGTGTAAAACCAACACTCCGTTGTCAATTTTGTTTAATATCTCCACCGAAACAAGCGAGGCATTTCATTTTTTGCTAGATGTTTATCTACATAATACTGCCACCTAGAAAAATATCTCAGGTTATCTTTGACAGTATTAAGAGATAAATTTAACCATACATCAACATCATACACCATACATAACATAATAATATCGTAATAAATTGATACATATAATAATATGCAGTTAGGAGGCATTGATTTGATTACGTTATATAAAATATTATACGCCATGCATATTAATTTCTAATTTATGAGATCCAAGGGGATGAGAAGATTTTTTCTCAAGAAAGAGCTGAGGATCATATTTCTTCATTTTATACTTGGGAATGCTGTGTGGAAAGTGTTTTTAAGGAAAGGAAGGAGATGATGTTATGGGAAGGAATAGGGTTCGACGAGTGGGTAGTAATCTGGGGGGAGTCCTAAGAGTTGCGGACGAAACCACCCCTCCTACTGCGGTGCAAGGCGAGTAAGTCGGGCTGGAGAGGTCAAAGACTATCTATCCCTCAACCGACCTCTCCCGATCCGGTACTCTTGCTAAGTCACCAAACGTTTCGAACCATGATGACCTATGGCAACAGGGCTGTTGGATATCCAATAAATGGTTACCGGAACAGCGATACCCATACCCGCCTCCCAAATTGACGATAAAAATTAACATAAAATTAAATTACAATATCACTGCACATTTAGGGTGGGATAAATGTTTTAGATATAGTTAATCATGAATATTCCCAAATAAAGTATATTTTTCTTCCTTTTAGATATCTTGAATTGTGCAATTCATCACCCCAAAGATGAGAAATATATATATTTCATACTTATAACAGCCGTTAATAAATTATTATAAGCAATAATTAGTCGCCTGTAATATAAATACAAATTGAAAATATCTCCCGAGAAAAAATAAATGCCGCCGACGGGAATTGAACCCGCGTCTTCTGATATCCGGTCAGACGCTCTGAACCACTGAGCCCCGTCGGCTTATTTCCAATCCGCCAAATAATTCAATATATACTAGGACTTCAATCAACAATTACTGCTTATTATATTTTTAAGTTCATCCGTTGAGATGTGACATCTTCCATGATTAATGAATACTGCAAGGCTGTCCAAAACGTTAGCTCAAGAACGAAGAATCTCATATAGATGTACACCCCATAAACAACGTAACTCTATCCGTGTCAAATTATGATTAATAATATTAATTCGATTTGGGAGAAGCATTGGATCGTATTAAATTACATCGAACACCTCCTAAATTATAAAACAAGTTGTTACGTACTTCCAATGTTACTTGGTCAATTTTACAAAAAATGCATTCATCATTTTGCAGTTTATTGCACTCGACTACGATTTTTTTTTATTTTTATTAGAGCTGTATCACAGCGATTCTTGACAGAGCAGATCGCTCTAAATTAGGAATTTTGAGTGCGGATGACTTGCGAATTGGTTACCATTTACGTTACCGACTTTTGCAATTACTTTTTTCAAGCCTTGTCTCCAGAACTGACAGGAGAATTATTTGGATCGTTTATCATTTTGATTTGCATAAAGGCTGTATATAGAAAACGATGGCAGAAATGTGATTCAAAAGATCTTAGTTCAATTTACTAAAAAGATAAGTCTATAGTTTTTGCTAAACTTTTAGCTTGTGGTTAGGTTTATTTTTCTTGCATTCTGAAGTCAGATAAACCAACGTTTATTTTTAACTTTTAAAGAAGAGTCGTTTCTGCATTATAAAATTATCTTATATAGAACAATATAACATTTTTTTAATCACAAAATTTTCGAAATTTTTTTCTTAACAACCGACCCTTCCCCAGGGCAAAATATATACTGACTCAATATTAGAAATTCAAAATTGAGTGAACATATATTAGGTGTTGAAGTGGAGGTGGAGGCGAGACTAGGGATAAGTGAAGAATTGGGGAGGAGATAGAACGAATGGTGAGTAAAAACCAGCTGTAAAATTATCTTACGACTTTTTAGTGGTTTTTTTCTGATTTTGTATTAGTTTCTCCATGAAATCTCAACTCTTTGATGGACCGCGACATTTATAAATAACTCACGTATTTTATTTAAAAATCGATTATTTTCGTATAATAACGAGTAAAAAGTATTTTAAAGAAAATTGTAAGGATGCACATTTATTACCTTTGTAAAGTGTACTTAAAGATTATCGGTACTCATAAACTAGCTATAAAACGATATGCGTAACTATTACCGTGTTACACCTAGAAGAGTTATATCAGAATTTATGTAAGTAGATGCTAATATTTTACAAAATACTACTAGTACGACTTTTGATATGTAACTTTTCACTTACGTAGATAACCGATGAGTTTTTAAGATAACGTCGTATTTTGATGGTGCCAAAAGTGTATCAGGTAATTTCACATATGTACTGTACGATATCGCTAAATGAATCTACCGCTGATTGTTCTAAGATAATTAACAAAAATAATTATTCAATACATACATATGGCTCCATTTTAGTGACACAAAACCTCACGAGCGATTTTGAAAGTGTGAAATATAACTCAAATATACAAATAATTTTATTATAACTATACACGTTGTAACACTACGTACTACATAGATATTAACAACATTAAACACAGATTGTTAACCCACTATACACGAGCCATTTGTGCATTGTCTTAACTAACGTAGATCCGTGAAAATCATGGAATAGTCTAAATTCTTGATAAAAATAAGTTAAAATTTTGAAAATGTCAATTAAAAATCTTTTCTGTTAAAAATATTACATAATAGGTGGGTACCTACAAAATTTATGACTTATTACCGAACTATTCACAGTTCCAATATTAAAAAAATAATTTTCAAATTCAAAGAGAATTTGAGTTCATCCAACCAGATTTCACGCAGGACTAATTCACAGCACAGACAACCGAAATAAGTGTTCAAGAATTGAATACTTAAATGTGGACGCTTACGCCAGTGCCCGAGTATAGGAAAGCTACATGTAGCACGTGGTGCGGACTGTTTTAGCTAATGTTTTGGCTAGTAAAACAATATGTCATTTTGAAATGAGCTTCGCATCGTCGGACAAAGTTAGTCGGGCACGTCCAGGTTGCCAGGACTCTTTAAGGATATTACCCTCAATTATATGATGTTTTAAGGGTTTTTCTAACGATGTGGTGAAATGAAATTAATGAGAATTTTCTTTGTTATCAGGTGGTGCTTGTACGAGGCCATTTTTTGTCGTTCTTGCCGCTATGCAGCCGAAACGAGCCCGTGTTCCTGGCGGCCTGCTCGCCCGTAGCCATGCCGGAGACCAGGGAGTGCGTGGTGCAGGGCGCCACTAACGTCTTCACCACCATACACTCCATGGACATGAAGATCAAACACATCGATAAGAAGTAAGTACTTTCCACTCACTAAGTCCTTCCTGCCACTTGGTGTGCAGCCGCTGTTTCTGGCGGCCTGCCTACCCGCGACCATACCTTAACTGCAGTTGAATAAGCGTATGGCGAGCGGGGTCTTCAGTGGATAGTTGGGAGCATATATCTTAACACATTTGACAACTGAGAATGTTTAAAACAACTAAAAATATTTAAAATATGGGCACGTTCTATATCCATTATGTCTTTTCGGGCGTCGCACAGTGGGCTGAAAATCGCCTTTCATAGACATAGATACTTGAATTTTCAAGGGTATTTTTTTTGGCTAGAAATGGATTTTGCTGATCATTAATATGCTATAAAATTTCGTACGAAGCAATTGCGTGTACAAATGAAGGGGTTTTCAATTTTTTAAGAAAAAATTGTATGGCACTGACATTAAAAATGAGTCTATCTCTGGAATCATAAGGTTGGCCATTCTATCCTTACACACAGATATACTACTATTTATTTTTATTTTTTTGACATACTTCGTATTGTGGCGCAACGTGCGATTTTCTTTTTAAATCCTCAAGTTGAAAAAAAAACTTTTTTATGTTGATGATTCATTTTCATGCTTAAATGTTTTACAAATGAGTATGCTTTGTCTAGTTAACAATATTTCAACACTGCAAGCCTACTCATATGTAAAGCATTTAAGCATTAAAATGAATCATCAACATTAAAAAATGTTTTTTAACTTTAAGGATTTAAAAAAAAATCGCAAGTTGCGCCTCAATACAAAGTATGTCAAAAAATTACAAATAAATAGTAGTATATCTGTGTGTAAGGATAGAATGGCCAACCTTATGATTATGATTGTTTGAGATATCTGGAAATGATGTAAGCGTAATAAGTAAGATTTAGAAAGGTACGCTTAGATGGTTTGGGCATGTAGTGCGAATAAAAGAAGAAAAAAGTGCGAGGAGAATATATGATTTGAATATAATGTGAATGGTAGCTGAAGTCGGGGACGCTCAAGGAAGACATGGCACGATCAAGTGATTCAGACAATTTTAGAATAATAGGACAGTATGTATGAGACGTTGTATGAATGTGAATGAGGCAAGAAGTGTGTACCAAAACAAGTTGTTTGGTGGTCCGTCCTCTCTGCCTACCCCTTTGAAGAAACGGTGCGATGCTAAGTTAGTTATTTACCTATCAATCAGTTATATTCCTAGATTTGGGCACTGCTAATAAGAAGATCTCACGGCCAATAAGTTTTAAAAATTTCTAGCTAGGTATAATAACCGGAATAAATCCTAATTTCAAGTCTCACAAGTAAATGTTTATCTGATTAAGATTAGAATAAACTGATTAACCCAAAAATATATCATCTTAATTCGCGCCCGCCCACATTTTGGTATCGCATGGTAAAATGATGAACTAATTTCCTACTAATTAAAGCCAACGCGATGTTAAGGTTGCCCATAATATTCATAATAAATATAATTTAATGTAATGATATCAGCTTTATTAAGTTGGATACTATAAAATCTGTTCATTATCTTTTTTGTATAAATTTGATTAGATTTCCATATTTATAGGCACGCCCGATTGGATTTTTAAGTAGGCACAGTCGATTAAAACAATTCGATCGATTGATCCTAATTTATTTTACTAATATTTTTAGTAAAATAAATTAGGATGATACAAATTAGAAAGAAATAATAATAATTGATTGTATCAAAAACACATGCAATTTTAGGAATTCTAAATATTAACCGTACAATTATTTTAAAAAACTACAACTGGTTTTACAACTGGTTCTACAAAGTCTTTTAAAAAAATTAGCTCAGTATTCTCAAATATGCTCAGTGTCATTAACGCCACTGGTCCAGGTTACTATATTTTTGTACGGTTTAAGCTCCGCGTAGCTATAATTTGTAAGGTTTTTTTGCCTATCGGCCACACTAATAATATATAGTAAAATAAAAAATTTAATAAACATCACCTTCTTAAAACAATTAGATCTCAATTTTTAAATTTTGATCCCTGAAATGCTGCCGAAAAACTATCGTAGAAAATTGAACACTATCTTCAATACCGGAGTGGTAGGCATAATAACCACCCTGGTGAAAGACCAACATATAGAATAGAAACGTCGCTTTTAGTGGCTTTGTCGATCAGATATAGAATAAAAAGGTACTTTCCAGCCTTCCTCTACCCAATTTCCTTCTATTTCCCACACACTCCGATTAGGTGCGCTCAGTTTGGATTCACGTGCTATAATCACATAAAAAACTTTTAAATTTCATTAAAAAATTCTACCCCTTACCGCAAGCAGACCATTGCAGATTTCACCGTAGAGCGAATGAGGCAATTTAAATAAGAGCTTATGGTATTGCGTAAAGCCTTAACTCGTTACACGAGTAATGTTATTTATCTAAAATAATGCTACACGTGACTGCTTTCAACACAAATAATTGATTGTGGCATAATTTCACGTGCATTATTACAAAGCCCATTATTCATTCTAAGACGCATTACGCACTTACTTACGCACTTCTAACAAATTTAAAAAAGATTCAACGCTAGTGTCTTAATAAAGTGGACGAAGATTTATTGCTTCGATCCGTTATGTAGAAATTTCTGTACCACTTCATGATTCAATTATTTAGAGAAATTTGCCCACCAGCTACTCATAGCTTTAAGCTTTTTTTGATAGTTTAAGTTCATTATTTTGAAATATAGATACTTATTTGATTTCCAATCATGTATGCAAATTATGATTCGGAGTTTTTAAATAATGATTTCTACAAACGCGTTATCAATCACTTCTAGATGATTTAAAATTCAGTTACTACCTTGTAATCGTACAAAAAGTAAGCAGCCAACAAAACATGGGAATTATTGAGAATTATTAAATTGAAATATGAGATCGACAAAAATGAAAGAAATTAATCAGGTCTCAATATTTAGTATTGTCATGATGAGACAGAGGTCCTGGGTTGGATCCCAGTTGCTACCGTTACCTTTTTATTTTCTTTTCACTTAGATTTATTAATATTTTCTTTATAATGAAAATATTTAATTAGGTTCAAGTGCTATTTTGTCTTGCTAGAATGTTAAAAATCGGACAAAAATGGATAGTTATTAATCATTTTCATAAAATATTTATACCTATTATCTTGCATTTTAAGATACATTTTGTTCTAAAGAAAATTACTAACGTGTGTTTTCTTCAACAGTGGAGAATGGTACCTGGGATGGGAAAAATCTGAACTTCAAGGCATATCCTGGTATCAACTTCTGCACTGGGAGTGTATGCGGGAAGCCCAATCAAAACACAGATTAAGTAAGTATGATACAACTAAAGATATTAAGATTTTCTATGCCTATACATCACATTGTATTCTGTGCAAAATGTGATTATGCTAATACATAGTAAATAGGTCATAATAATTTATAATTTTCTTCCAGTAACTCAGTCAGAGCAGGAAAGGTCTTGCATCCTTTTGCTACGACTCCAAAAGCAATCTGGTGATTGGTTATGGGTTCATTCTGTGCTGCAAGTCAAGGACAATATGGAAAATAATCAACAGCCTGTCATCGTTTGCACCAATCAAGTTCTCAGGTGAATACATTACCTAAATTATTAACAAAACCCAAGTAATGAAAAAAAATCTCACATCTCCGTGAGCCAGCTAGTTAAATATTATACCCATTCTATGATTGTTCTTTTTTTATTTTTTTCTTAATCTTCTTATTATTTTCGTTCTACTCTTTCTTCTCGTTCTTCTCGTTATTCTCTTTCTCCTCGTTCTTTTTGATCTTTTTGTTCTATTTGTTCTTCTCTTTCGTTCTTCTTATTTGTATCGTTATTCTAGTTTTTTTCCGTCTTCTCGTTCTTCTCGTCCTTCTCCTTCTTCTCGTTTTTATTTTTCTTATAATTCTTCTTGTTCTTCTATTTTTCTTGTTTTTCTGGTTTTTATTGTTCTTCTTATACTTCTTGTTCTTCTTGTTCTTCTTGTAATTCTTGTAATTCTTATTCTTCTTGTTATGCTTATTCTTCTTGTTCGCATTGTTCCTCTTGTTCTTCTTGTCATCAGCCTGTACATGTAAAAATATATTTAGTTCATAGATAATCTTGAATTCACTGAACATTTTACAATTAAGAGTGTTTTGACTCCAATGACTGATGTAAAACTATGTTATTATCATGTACAAAGTCAGTTTTTTTAGATATAATTTAGGTTCCACCAGAACGATATCCTCGAAGATACTAGTTAGGCAAGATATTAGAAAGCAAATGCCAAATATTCTGTAAATAATAATTATAAAACATTAATTAAAAATTAATGTCGACTTCCATTGATAATGCGATCGTTTATTATAATCACTAATCAAGTTTGAATATGATATCAGATTCCGGTGTCGGGATAGAAGCCCGCCTCCTGAACTAGATTTATTTACGTATTTATATTATTTATAATTACTTTCGTAATAATTAATCGGCTGGGTCCAGTTTCATTTAGTGCCTATAATGAGTAAGAGATTTCCGTCTAATTTTCAACGCCTTTGGTATACCTATTCTTTAGACTACTTCTTTTCTGCACAACTTTTCTTATTCTACTATTTATCCGTCCCGTTTCCCCTTTTTCTTTCCACTCCATAAATTTTCTATACTTTATATTTTATATAATTTCCATTCAATATTATGCATTGTTCTTACCATGCCGCAACATTATTCACTTTCTTTCCACCCCACAACATTCTTCATTTTTTTCAATCGCAAAAAATTATCCACTTTCTTTCCACCCAACAATATTACCCATTTTTCTTTCCATCACACAACATTCTTCTATTTTCTTTCACCAAAGAACATTTCTATTTTTCTTTCCAAGAGGCAACATTCTACTTTTTTCTTTTCATCTCTCAACATACTTGATTGACTGTGTTAGAGACCAACTGAATCTAGGGTAGGTCAGTTTCTTAAAAGATTGCGGTTTATTTCCAACACTTTTTACATGCGTTGCCTTTACAAAACTTCTCTTCTATTTAGGTTTTCTTTTTGCCACTTTTCCTATATTTTTCCACACCACATCACTATTGCTTATTGTTTAAACAAGTTGCATAAACTAACTTTGTGTATTTCTTTGTTACAGCGAAAGTGAAGCTTCAATAATGCTAGCTAATTCCTGGCTATACCATTATTACAGCGTCCAAAGCAAGCTTCAATACGGCCTATCCTACGACACTCAAGTGCCAAACTATTACCACCCTTCCTTATCCAACTTCTCCCCGTCTCCCTACACCATCAACCAAGAATCCCCCTACTCGCAACACTCCAACGACGATATGGTGCACCACCAC
Source organism: Hesperophylax consimilis (assembly GCF_061612785.1). Classification (NCBI taxonomy): domain Eukaryota; kingdom Metazoa; phylum Arthropoda; class Insecta; order Trichoptera; family Limnephilidae; genus Hesperophylax; species Hesperophylax consimilis. The sequence continues at coordinate 35,940,317 of NC_142850.1, forward strand.
ATGATGAACGGGGATCCGCCAGGGGTGGAGCTGCAAGGGATGCACCCGTCCAGACAGGGGACCCCAGGGGTGCTTCGGCACTCAGGGGTGCACCACATGGTGAACCAGGGGTTTGGGTTTGAGCCCTCGATGGCAGAGCGGGGGCCCGTAGACTACTCAAGACACTCTTCCTCCTACACACCGAACAGCCACGAAAGGTTCGTAATTTTATTCTTTGTGTTTTCTGTTGTTTCCTTACACCATAACCTACCCCGAAACCTTATTTATTTTGTTATTATATTTATTTCTTTTATAAATTTTTTACTCCATTATGGCTTTTACCTTGGGTAGATAAAATGATTAAAAAAATTATATAAGTGTTTATGTTTGTTTTAAACATCGAATTAGTAAAAATAAAAATGTCGATATCATTTGTATATTCGTTTGCTAAACTACGTAAGCGAGGAATTGGATAATTTGCATTTTAACCGGTTACATTAAAATTGATACTAATACCTAGTTTATGTCGAGTAAGAACTCATATGTTGATTAGACTCAGGAGTTCGCAACAGTCGAGCCCCCAATTTACAATTTCAAACATATGCATGGGTCCCTAATTGTCTGCGAACTAATGAGGCAAATAAAGTTTTTACGACTATTCTTTTTCGTAAATTTAGTAATGGTTCTCAGCAAGAATCGCAATGTGTTCATACTATTGTTTATAATTTGATGTATGAGGTGTACAATATTTCTCCTATTATTTTTTCTTACTCCTAAAGCCACATGTCGCTATAGGTTTTTGACGTTATTCTTGTCTTTTACCACATAAAAAAATCAATATATGTATACCTACCTAATTTTATTATTTTAAAAATATTCTTAAAAACCAATTGAAGTACGAGATTTGTTTTAATTTTTTGTAAGTGAACACGCGATGACATAAAAAGTAGGAGCATGCTAGAGTAGTCATTTTATGCAATGTGATGAAATATCACAGCTAAAATCATGACAAAAATGACCCCGAAATTCTAGATAGAAAAAGTGGTACAAAATTAAAGAATATAGCGTTCGAGAGTTTAACGGTTTCTCATGTTCAAAAATGCATTCTGAGTATTAAGTGTAAAAACGTACCGACTATTATTTAATAACTTGGGTAGTTGGAATCTACCTTTATCAATATAGCAAGATTATAAGGTAACGTTTTGCAAGGTGATTACATGAAAGTCGAATAATAAGCAGTTAGGGACCTTATGAACATCTCCGAGGCTGAAATAACAAGCTGATCTGGTCACTCGGCACTTAAGGTAAGATAACAGGTGAGACCGATCATTGAAATTATACTATAAAAAGTCATGTACCAGTCATGTATTAACATTTTCTCAGCTAATGATGATATAACTGGTGGTTGTGTTACATGACCTTTTAGTTGGACTTCTTTTTATCAAATTTATTACTTACGGTATTACAACACAGATATTTACAGTTAACACTGTCAGTTTGTCAGACTAAGGCTCAGGTGTCAGAACTCCATTTAAATTGAAAGTCGTCATAAGTCAACAATTGTGACGACAGCAGTAATCATCGTCACGATTTGTTCAAAACACCACACGGCAGAGCAGACGTACTTGCACAGCATGGCATGGCAAGTGAAATGGCAGTATTAAATGAAATTTATAAAACAGTAGATTATGCATTTAATAATTGCTATTTAAATAATCACAAACCTTTATTGTTTACTAAACTTAACTGCCTCATTGTTAAATTAAGAAAAGAACCTTTTGCTGCAAATGGATAATTGATATATAGTATCAAAAAAATATCATCATTTTAAATGCGAATGAAAATGAAATTGAAAAGATCCGACAGCACGACACGAAATGGGAATGCCTTTCACCGAATTAAGGAAAGGAAAAATAATAAAGTGATAATCATGAAAGTAAAAAAAAACATTATTTGGAAAATTTGCATGCTTCATTTCTCACAAATAACCAAACACAATTTGCAAATAAAAATATGGATTTTTTTTTTTTTTTTTTTTTATTTATTGTTTTTGTGTTTAATTCGTAGAACTCCATTTAATTTTTTTATAAATTTAATTTAGATTAAATTTGATAATATTATTATTAAGTTCTGCAAGTGTTTTAGTTTTTTATTATTGTGACAGCTGTTTCGGCTTACAAGGCCATTTTCAAACTGTAAAAAAAAAAAAAAAAAATATATGGATAATTTTTCCATCATGCATCCTTCACAGCAATATAATCCAACCTGCTTAATAAGTTATATATGATAGATTCTCACACAGATGAGAAAGAGGTCTGTGTTTTGATCCACCAAATTTAACGAGTTCAACACACACCGATAGATGCACGTGTATAAGGGATTACACACATATATATATACAAATGTGCACATCATAAAACACATACCCATACACATTACACATGTGTACGTATGGTTTAGGTACACACTTTCACAAGTCTCACGCGTATCAGGCATATTGATGGTTTAACAAATAAATTGTTGGGAGAATCATTTTTTATTACCTCACAAACAAATAATGACGAAAATGTGACAGGCGAGATGATTTATTTATTGTTTGCAGGAGCTGATTATTATTCATAACGTACACTCTCATCAGAAACAGGTGTATGTGCTCAATTCTTAATTCTCTACGACGGGAGTTATGCGTTTTTAAAACTTCGGCGATATTAAGAAGATTCATTGGACTTTTTATTGTGGAAGACATGACATGATCGAGTAAATCAAATTATTCATGTTCATGTTCATGGTCTTGTTATCGTCTCATTGGAACGCACGCGCTTACCACCGCGTTACCTGAACCAGCTGACGCGGAAATATATATAATGCGTACAGAACGCAAAAATATCTCACCTATTTTTGAAATAAATATGTAATGTAATGAATTACATATACATATAGCATAATCAATTATCATTCAAGAGCATTGCAAACATAAACGCTAAGAAAACATGACACTGCATATAAGAGCATAGCAGGCCTCTAAGTAGGAATGTCTCAACGTCTTCAAAAAACGATCACACCGACCATAAGCTTTCAAGAAACATTCGATACTTTTAGTCTGTGTTTTTTTCCACGTCGAAATCACTCTTCTAAAATATATCAAAAACGTCAAAAATCCATCAATATGTTGTTATTTGATTGACGGTTAGTTATTTTCACCAGTGGGAACATTGTTGGTTATCACCGCTAGCTTAATTTATATTCATTACCGTTCGGGTCTTGATGATTTTATTATTTTTTTACAAGGCGCCTCATGAGTTTAAATAAAAACCTTGCATGTGATTAAAATGTAATATATCGAGATGAGTTTTTTTTTCTAAGTCGATGCTGGGATTAGGTTTAAACTTTCTTCATAGATTGGCTGCAGAAAAAATCCGTTTCACGAATACATTTCGTTTTGAATCACGTAGCTTTTATAAGTTTTACAGAATTACTGTAATTGCAAGTACGTTGGAAATAAAATTGATTGGGCACGATTATGAAAATGGTGAAGACACCTGAAAGCGTTAATTGATTTGAAAAAAGCTCCTCCAAATCAGCTTTCTCACTTCTATAACTTCATGTTTACGAGTTTTCAATCAATTTCAATCACTTTGCTTCGATGAGAAGTCTTTCAAAATACGTGGATTTGGGAAAGCGATAAAAACTATTGCACTAGTAGCTGCGCAGTACTTCTAAAAATCAACAGTTATTGCATTGTGATTCTTGGAGAATTCAGTAAAACACGACTTAAGCCACATGACATAAATGTACAGTTAGTGCATTGTGATTCTTGGAGAATTTATATTATGTTGAAGTCAGTAAAACCGACTTAGGCCACATGACATTAATGTACAGTTATTGCATTGTGATTCTTGGATAATTGTATATTGTGGTGAAGTCAGTAAAACACGACTTGAGCCACATGACATCAATTGTGATTAATTTTTGGGATGTATGCCGTACTGCACATCTTCTTTCTTAATAAACGTTTCGGACAGCATCACAGTGTCTATCATCAGGGCAGATGTGGAGATTGTGGTGAAGTGTGTGTTAATGTATGTAGAAGTGATACTGTGTTACGACAGTCAATAATTTTATGGCCGTCATAGCAGTAAAATAATAAGTTAAATTTATGTGCTTTTCAGAGTTTTGTTTTAGTATAGTCAAATACCGGATTCCGATAATATTAAGCTTGGCTCCTACGTCTTTAATAATATTAATGGAATTTTTGTGCATCTCAATTAAATCTGTAATTAGTATAGTAATCCGAGTTATGCAGGTATCCAAGACTTGAAGTCTACACCAACACTAAACGCCTATAACCACATTAATTAAAATTATTTTACTGAAATATCGGTGCTAAGAGGATTGACGCGTGCAACGTGGTATCACTTATACATGCATAAACATACTCTTCACAAAAAATACACGTCTGCCCTGATCAAGGACAATGTATCGCTCTGACCGAAACTTTGGCTATAGAGGGAGGAAGCACAGCGCTGCATAATACACATGACATAAATCACGTTAATGCATAAAAATCTGAAATCCTATCTATGCCGTGACAGGTATATATTAATATTTCTTTTATTGGTTGATGTTTTGTGAACGGTTTTGGTACAATTTTATGAAAAAATTGTGGTCCTTCAAGGAATAATACTTAGTTTGCTTTGGGCATTACGAGAGGAAAATCTTGTTTCAAATTTATGTAGTGAGGGTTTGTACGATGGTAACAATACAACAATACTCTACAAGTTTGTAATAATATGAAAGAAAATTAATTTATCATATTTTACCGGGCTCAAAAGCTCACAATATGTTAAAAATATAAAGACGTTGGTTCATATATTTTAATAGACTTATGCAATATTTTACAGGATTGAATTAAATACTGCAAGTATAACGCATCTTTTCCTTTGAAATAATCAAACCTTTTTTTTATAAAGCCATTAAAAAATTAAGTATCAGGCCTATAAAAACTGCTTTAAAGTTCAAAATCTTCTACTTCTACTATTATGAACCGAATTTCGGTAATGGTTTAATTGTAAAATATGGCAAATTAAGTTATTTAGAAAAAAAAAACTGCCAATTTGTGTCTGAACTTCACAACAAAAAAAAACACCCATTTCGGCGATGTTCTTTTCTTGCTTAAATCACAACAGGCAGCTGGCATCAAGCTGGAATTTAAGCCTTATTGCCATTTACATAAGGAGTGTTATTGTTAGCGGCCCGATTCCAAATGTTACACACCTTAACTTTTCGCCAACTCCCAAGTTCTCAAAAATAGCGGTCTCAATTTTTTTTTTTAAATGTGTGTTGCTTGTTAATTTTATAAAAAATACGTGCTTGACAATAATAATTCGTTAGTTTGGGTTTTTATTCAATATCAATGTACATTGAATGTTTTGGCAAATTAATTTTAAAATTACTGATTTTTTGATGTATTGTATGTGAGATCCGTATTGACTTAGAAAATTACCTTTTTCATGAATTTTGCATGCGTTTACCCCAATTCGTGCAACACGCTTTATCTAATTGCTAACTGCAAGTAAAATATTCGCTTTTCTACGGTCGAAAACCAAAGGAATACATTTTCCTCATTGACATAATATCTAGGCGCCAGTCATTTTGGATGCATTCAACACAGTTTAGAGACTATCTTTGGACGCGTTTACAAAAATGGCCGTACTTATTCTTTGTTAATTTTTGTGAGAAATGTAAATATTACAATTACAGAACACTTACGATGTTTGCATTCAGGAGCACAGCCACTGTTAACATTGTAGATAGAGGGAAAAAAAATATTTTGTCTCGCTCGGATATTTTCGTGATCTGACCCTTGATTGATGCAAAGCCAAGTATAAACTCAGGCCTAGTGTAAACTCTCGCATAAGCCCCCGTAAGCGTTCAAAGACTGTTTGAAAGGGAGGTACGTAAATAAGAATGCTAGAGAGAGCGCGCTAATATAAAAAAACGATAATAATTAAGCGAAAATGTTGAAAATATTTTAAAACAAATTAAATAACAGAACCAAACGTGTTTTTAATTATTTTCAGAGCTTACTTTGAAATTTTTTCTATCTAGGAAATTTCATGTAATTAACATTTTGGCATAACAAATGTATCAATTTTATCTTCAAAAATAACTTATATTTTTTTAGAATTTAAATAATTCATGAGTTAAAGAGAAACTTGTTATAAATCGGTAGAAATAGCGAATGCATAAAGTCATATTCTAGACAAATTTCCTGTAAGCCGTTCTATTTTTTCCGTAATCTCCCTAACCAAACTACCCCTTCCCTTAGTTAACTTTCCACTCCAACACCTAAATATTTAAGTTAAATTTGTTAGTAATTTACATCTTATTTTACTTTTATTATTCTGTCAATAGAGGAAGGTAATTTACGTAAACCGGAGGCGGAATATATATAAATAATAAAAAAAATATTTAGTTTAATTTTCATACAATTTCCTTGTCAACAGATATGTCCCCCAAGCTGACACTGAGATGAGACTGGGTGACCTCCGCGACGGAGATCCCATGCCCAGCATCCGCCATCACCGAAAGAGAAAAAGCTCCGAATCCCTCACAAAACTTGAACCTTTGGAGCTTTCCTCCGTGAAACAATCTCACGTCATAGTCGAGGGCGGTGGAGGAACCTTACTAACCCTCACCCACCCTGCAGAACGCCACAGATACCCCTCAAAACCAGGATTGGAAGACCCTGCAGATTTCATTGACAGATGGAACCCCAGCCCACCGTGGTCTGATACAGCCTTGCAAAAAGTCCCGCAGGGCTATCAAGAAGTAAGTTATATATCCACTGCACCCTTGACACCCACCGGAACCCCTGGAGCCTTAACAGGATACGGTAGCTTGCAGAATACCTTTACGTTCGACTGGTTACCAGAACACTACGTTAGTCATATCGGTCAACCACAGCCGGTTTTGCATATCATCTGCAGGGAAGAAGAATATAATTCTACGAGTTCTGACGGTAGGCCGAAGTTAGTTCAGGCCTCTATAGCAACGGAGAGTGCAACGCATCAGCAGACGAGCAACCCAGAGGGAAACATTGAGGCTTTATAGTGTTTATTGTTATTTTTATAGGAAGAAAATGATTTTAAATTAAAAGCAATAATTTATTACAAAGATTAAGATTGGTGGTCTTAGGTAAAAATATGATAAGTGCACCTGATTTTTTTTAGTTTGGTGAAACATTACATTTCATGAGAATACTTTACAAGAATTGTGGGGACTATGGCAATACCAATTGAGGCATGTTGTGAGGCCGAAGGGAGGGAAGAAAGAAAAGGGAGAAAAACAGCAAGGGCGGGAAGTATGAGACTTTTCAGATCTGGTCACGAAACACGGCTTATGAAATAGACCTATAATAGTAATGTGAAACAAAATAAATAGTTAACTTAAAAAAAAAACATTTAAATACATAATTGAGGCGATGCAATACGAATTAATGCAAAAAGTTGCAAAATCGTGTGTTTTTGGATTGAAAATAAGACATCTGAGAAACATTATAATAAGCCTAGAAATAAATTTCAAATTCTCTTTTCTAAAATCTTTTTTCGAATTTAATTATTTTAAATGTAATGTATTTTCAAATAGTACCATTTTGGGACTTATCGTATTTATATATACCAAAGACCACATACATTTTAGTTCTTTTGAAATTCTGATGATTATCACTGTTTTTTGTTTGTTTTGAAAACCGTCCAAAATATCTGTATTTAATGTTTACCAATATTCTTGTAACATATGAAATTTAATGACATTGGTTGCTTTTAAAATGTGTAAATAATAGTATATATGGGTACCTACGCCTATTGTATTCTCTATTGTATTGTAGTATTAATGAACTGAAAATGATCTATATATTTAATTTTTGTATAATATTGGCAATGAAATTATTTAATAATATGAAATGTCTTCTCAAATATAAAGAAAAATAAAAACAAATTATTTTTACCAAAAATTAGTCAAGACTTGTTGATTTTATTTTAGGAGTTGTAAAATAAGAAAATGTTAAAATCACTTTACCTATGTCTATTGTAGTGCTAGATTAATTGTTGTAATTTATAAATACACTCTAAGTAAATAAGTACGTACTTTAGAGGAAAATTATTTATATTATGTTTTGTTCTGATACATAAATAAAGTCAAACCAGCATATTTTTCGAGACATTAATTATTTTTGTATATTCTGTAATAATTTATTTCTTTAGAATGTAATGTTAAAGAACGTCCTAAAAAGTAATATAGTGAAAACGTTCGTAATTAACACTAAAATATTTTTGTCAAGTTTAATTTGTTGAACTCCATTTTGTTTTCTTCTTTTATATATTCAATAATATTATTATAAAATTTGTTAAATACAGTTTATTTATCAACAGCCCTTTGAAGCCATTATCAGTTTGATAATGCATTCAGAGGGCGATACAGATTTCACGCGTAATCATAATGACTGATTTTCTATTTATTATTGAATATACAAAAGAAAAACTAAATTTTATAATTATCATTGATTGTTCATACTGGTTTGACTTTAATACTGTGTTTGTACTAAATAGTTTAGTAATGAAATAAATATTGAATTTAAAAATAAAGAAAACTATACAGAATTTCATCACGGTTTATTTAAATCCCTCGTATTTCATATTTTATGTTTGTCTTAGATAGTGGATATGAGAAATGTACAATATAACTATCAAACATTATAGTGATCTATTTTTGGGGTACTATGCCATATCGCGCTACAACATTTCTGACAGCCTTACAGTGTCCATCATCAGGGCAGATGTATAATCAAAGATTGCGCTGAAGCGTGTGCACTACAATCTTCGATTAGACTTTTGCCCTGATGATGGCCACTGTAATACTGTACGAAACGTTGGCTAAAGAAGGAGGTAGCGCAGCACGGCATAATACCGCAAAAATAAATGGCTACAATATTTTTGGCAGCGAAATCTCAAATCATATATGAACTGTAAAACAACTTAAACTTTGTAAAAAGTTATATGTTTCTTACACAGGAATCTCCACGGCAGAGTGGTAACCTCTTGCACTTTACGGGTTAACTCATAAAGTTTACGGGTTTAAAACCCGAAAAAATGCAAATAAAAAAGACAACATGGAGTTGTGATGCATAGAATTCACATCCTTTCAGAGTGGTTGATATTTATAGTGTCTATCTGGTGATTTTAAGCAAAATTCTGAATCGAAACTTTTCGTTGTTCGAAATGGGTCTTGCTATGTTTAGTAACCAGATTTGATGAGTCAGGTATTGTGAAACCTTACCTGCTAATATCCATCAGCTATAATTTATTTTCTAGAACCAACGGATGGCATTCCGAACTGACTCCAAACCCTCGGATGCCTTTTATTTGTGTATTGTGGTATCTACGACATGGACGCTTCTCATATTAAATAAAATATTACTCGCACTACAAACACCATTTTCTTTCACATAAACTCAAAAATACCTTTTAAAATAGTTGTTTGGTGTTAATGCACTCGATATCATCAATACAGAACCTGATTAACATCCGTTAACAAGGCTGTTGGTCCATTCCTCCAGCCTCCCAGACTCTGCGTGTCGCGGGGCGGGACCGGACCAGCTTCAATACCAAAGATAAATATAAGGTTACTCCAGAGTGCTATACTTGTCCGTATGAAGAGTATAATCATAAATTAGCTCGTTAATCTCGCCCACAAATTATAACCTTGAAAATGAGGCATTCGCCGGCGTTATCCGCAATGTTACTTAGATGTAATTAATAATGATTGCACAACAACATCTTAGAGTTTTTTTATATCTGACTGGTTTACAACCCGGGGTCGTCCGTAATTTTGTTTCATACTATGATGAAAGTGTCGAAGCTTACAAAAAAGAAAAATAACCGGAATAAATCAATTTGACACGGTTTCAGTATAATTCAACCCATTATTTTCTATTATTTTGGAAGAAATTTTTTTGAATTTGGTCAAATTTTTAACAGTTTTGGATATTTCTATGTTCTAGCGCTCATGATAGAAATGACTTAGATTACAGAAAATAGTTGCAATTACTTAGGTATTCTATGTAGAATTAAGTCTGTAAATTATGTTAGTCCGTAGCTATAGCCGGGATTTCAATTGATCATTTCTTTGATCTGTTTCATAGACTCCATGAAATAGATCCTTAAGAACAGGCTTTTCTATGGAACAGAAACCCAAAGTTGAATAGGCTCGAATTTTTGTTCTATAAATAGACTATAGATTCTCTAAAATAGATCAGGCGAGAACGCCCCATTTTCCTTGGAGACTTTGTGCAGGTACAGGTAAAAATATATTTTCTACAAATTTAAGATTTAGGTTTCCTACGATAAATAGTAGCAATAAACCCATATAGAACTTTGTAAACGATTTTCACCAAATAAGAGCAGTTTCAAAGATAAAAAAAAAATTCGTCTTCGAAACTGCTTAAAAGACGTTTTCTTATTGTGTGTACAGGTTTAAAGGATTAAGTAGATACGTTTTTAATAGGTATTCATTATTTGCCCGATAAAAGTAAGAACATCTCCCACTCAGTCAAAAATTTCCTCAAATATTTCGCAATAGCGAAATAAATCAAATTATTAAACTTTCAATTTAAAAAAAACAAATAAATATCTCCTTTAAGCAAAGGTCTAAAGACAACGGTTAAAAGCCAATTATAAATGTATATTACAGCATTTAAAAAACAAAGCGTCTTAGTATTAAAAAAATAATAATTATACAAATAAACTGGTTATAATATTCGATCTAAGAGAATGACTGTAAGAGTAAAAAACAACAAGAACGTTCCATAAGGTTCCATCGCAAGCATTCAGTGTAAGCAAGTAGGTACCTGCCCACAAAAACCAAACACTGTATCTAAAATAAAAGATTACCAAATCCAAAGAGTGAAATAAGATCATTGTTTGCGCATATTTTTTATAATTCCATTGTCATATAAAAGCAACAAAACAAATACACGCTGTCTCGCCTGCCGAAACAAAAGGCCGATATGAACGTTGAACAAGAGAGAACGGAGACCAGAGCTAAAGTTTAAAGGTAAAGATATCTACGTAGCTAAGGAATGAGTACTCGTAGCTATGTAAGTATGCTTAAAATGCGCGATTGGAAATAAGTCTGATCGCACAATAGACAATGAGACAATTTATTACAGAAAAACATTCATACAAAAAATATATAAAGACTGCGAACGGAGATAAGTAATTCCATTGTCTGAGTTCTGCTGGGACCATACTGGTGGTGTGGTGACCTGGTGGTACCGCGGGTCCTCTTTACCTCCTGCGACTTCTGCGGCCCGGGGATCGAAACTCTGCTGCCGGGGATTCCTAACGTGGACGCCGCCGTGACGAAAAATGCATATTTCATACACAAATATACTAATTTCAGTTGTGTCTGTCTGTAACTCTGGTTTAAAGAAGTTAGTACTCAGATTCGCTTTGAAAGTAATAAAGCAATAAATCAATCAAGTACCTATTTATATTTCAAAAAATGTATACATATTTTTGAGTACCTAAAGTACACGCACAATAATAATTTATTTTTTTTACTTGAAAATTATTTTACTACAATAAATTCTAAAATTGAAATATGTATTTATTTTGTTTAAATTTCTTACGGTTAATCTTGATAAGTCAAAAATCGTGATTTTTGGGCCTGCACCTTTTCAATTTTCAAGAAAGCCATATTATTCACTAGCTAAATATTAATTATTATTATTAAAACTAGCTATAAATAGGCCTCAGCACGGGCAAGCCACCCAGTGAGGCCAACATTACTGGAAAACTTTGAAATGTAAAAAATATTGTACCAAATAAAAAATATATATATATAAATATAGTAACAAAATATCCAGTGATTTTTCACGGTCGTCACACATACTCATTTTGGTTGTGGATCTGCCTATGAGTGATTGTAACTCGAATTTGTTTTGAATTTAAGTGTAATTTTTAAATTTGGAACTGATTGCGGTAAGAATTCAGACAGGCGATAAAGTACCTAAGTACTATCTAATATTTTAACAGAAACTTTTTAAAATGTCATTTTCAAAAAAAGAACTGGTTGTATCAAAAGTTCGGACGGGCGATAAAGTACGTACAGCGTAAAACAAAATTATTTTCAAAATTAGAACTGATGTGTCTAGACATAATTTACAGACCCGTGAAAATCACGCGATATTATAATTGTAGGATTTGTGAAGTTGAACGTTTAAATAAAGAACACATAAGCAAGGACAATAAAATTTTTGCATAATCTTGATCAAGAAAATTTTTTCACGATAAATGCTGTTATTAATGAGTTGTTGCCGTTAATATTTTTTCTTGATCAAGATCACTTTGTTGAGTACGCCCTGAGATACCCTGTATGTTTCAGCGAATTTTTAGTAAATAATTTATACATATGTACATTAAATTATAATTTTTATTTTTTTACTTAAATTGAATTATGTTTAGTAGTACCGACTCATGGAAATATAATTATTTTTATGATATCAAAATCATCGCAAAGATGAAGACTTAGATAAAATAAAATAACCGTGGGAATATCAATATTCTAAGATGATAGGATCTTGCAGATAAGTACCCACAGAGGATTGAACTTTAGGTCCTATTGAAAAGTTTATTATTTTTACTAGACGATATCTATAATTTAAATTTATGGTTTGTATAATCGATAAAAGTTATTATAAATCAAGTATTTAATTTGGTGTTTGCACGCTTCAAGATCCACGGAATAATAATGGCTAAATAACCAAATGACCGAAGAAAATTTAATTAATTGTAACGTTCTTATTTAGATATTATTCAAATTAAATTAATGCGTTTTTGATTGTATTAAATATACTTTCCCATTAATGATTTACATATTAAGTTACTCCATAAAAGCATTCCCATAATCTCGCGCTGTAATTGGATCATAACAGTGAATCAAATCTCGTAATGTCAGTTTAATTAAAGAGGAATGGATTCGATCATTAAATAGCTTAGCAGCGACAGGGAACCTTTGGCTCGCGTGCCGGGAGATAGATAATTAACAGGAAAGTTTCGTGACAAAATTGAACTGGCGTGAATTTCACGTAATTAACAACATAACAGTGCTGGAATTATTACATACGGATGGAATTAAATATTGAAGAAATTACGTATAAAGAGAACTAACCCTACTCAAATTTCACGCAAAAAAATAATAATCTAACATTTAAAAATATCATTACAAATATATAATTTATTTAAAATAATCACAGTTTATAAAATTTGGGATATTGTGTTATGCTTAGTATTTTAAAATGGCCTCCATAATTATGCATTGTCTGTGCATTTTTGGTCTTCCCAGGACTTCAGGGACAAATCCGAAATAATAGCCGATTTGTCATGATGGTCGAGATTACATGCTCGAAAGTGTTCTGATATCGTTTTGGAGATGGTCCCTTCTGTTTGGCCTACATAAAACCTTGTCACATCCCGTCCCGAAATGAAACATTGTTTTTGCAGGCCTCAGTAAGTCTTTTAGTAACTCAGTAAGTATTTTTGTCGTGGTTCTGAAGACAGTCTTCATGCTTTCTTTTGGCAATTGTTCAATTATGTCTTCGTTTGGGGTAGAATCGGCTCTGAAGAATGAGGTATTGCAACACTTTATAGTGTTCTCAAAAATATCCCAATATAATACTTTTGGCCATGAGAATCTCAAATAATAACTATTAATATATAAAACTATTAATAAACAACTTTGTGTTTATCCCATTTCACGTCACTCCTTTAATAGCAACCCGGTCCTTTTAATAACGTTCATCGCGGTTGTCATTGGATATTTGGCTGTCTCCTGGTTTTACAATGTGTCTTCCAAGGTATGTGTGCCAAATTCCCATCAGGTCAGGACGTTGCATCATGGGTGAATTGCACAAACATCCTCTTCATATTTGCTGCATCATTTCCACTCCCAATAACTACATTTGTCTCCTGATATGGCAGTGTCTCGTTAGTAGTCCTACCAGTTCTACCATACTACCCTCTGAGTCCTTTGGATTGTCTCCTTCTGGGTGTCCGAAATCTTTAGTAATGAGCGAAAGATTTATTCGTTGTTGAAGAAAAGCCAGAGGTTGATTTTTTGGTCTGCGCGCATTAAAAGGTTTGCAGCCCCTGGCCTGGGATATCGAATCAACATCGCAGATTATATTGGTTGAATATCGTGAATAATGCTTAAAATAATTAGAACTGTACAAAGCCTTGCACGCGATTATTACTTTTAAAAGTAGTGCACATTTCATTAGTGTGCATTTACTGCCCACTGTGTACTGCGATACTCGTGTCCGTATTAACCCATTCTGAATTATATGTGCATTCAAACTGCAGGACATATTTCATAAAATTAATGATTGCATAGTATGTAACTGAAAAAAATCTTCTTAAAAAAGTCACGCCCATGATAGTAAAAAACACAGTTTTTAACTATAAAACGTCTATTTTAAAATGTCTTTGAAACTTTTTTTTCTGGTTTGACTGAGGATTAAACCTTCCTACCCGAAACTGGAGTTGACAACACTACCGACCTCACCAAATGCCGATCGGGTAAGACCAACATTTATTTCGTATATTAACTGCAGTAATGTCGTCATCCGATTTTCCGATATATGCATATTATTTAGAAAGTATAACACAACTGTCGCATTTTAGTGAGGAGTGTTTCTTTAAAGAATCAAACACAATTAAATCATGCAGATTTCCAAAAAAAACCTCACAAAGTATGTATTCATAAACCAGGAATATTGTTTAATTGTTTTATTCACAGTCATAACGCTAAAATCACAATTGAACAGCAGTTAACCCTGAAGTTGAACAATTCAGGCGTGATAATAATATATCTTAATCAACTAGTTCACGCCCATCGCGCAGGGGTAGGCAGAGATAATAGAAAGCCACTCAACTTCAACCTTGCACACGTATTACTTCCTTTTTAGGCATTCAGAATATAAACAACACATTTTGTTAATTGCATGCACAGATATATTAAATAAGTATCACCAATGGGTAATAAATTCGACTCAAGGTAGCTTTAAATAGTTGTTATTTTACGACATGTTTGTGTTGCAGTTTGCAGTAGACGGTTCACATTTTATGATTTATTTTATTAGATGTCACAACTGCACAAATCCAGCAATATCAAAAAGCATAACAAATACTGTAGATATCTACAAATTTGAACTTTATTTTGAAAACTCTCTCTGTCAAATAATTATATTATTAATTATAATTATTTGTCGATTTTACAGGGTTTTAATCTACGTTATTTTCGTCCTCCTTTTTGAGCCAACGTTTTTCTCCTTGATGATGGACACAAAAAATACGTTCGAATCATGAAACAGTAAATGATCTAATGATGCATATTGTTAATATCAAAACGTAATTATTTTATTCAACTTTCAATATATTTAGAAGCACAAAGTAAAACAGTTTCTTTGAAACACATACAAAATAACTGCTATTAAAAACACAGTTTTACAGTCAAACAAACCAATGTCCCGATATATAAACTGATCTATTATTACGATCCTTGATGTATTCTGCATTTTTAACAGTTTAAAAAATGTTTATTCTATCGTACATTATTTTCCTGGCACGTCAAAACTTTTTATTGATTCAGCGACTGACAAAAACACATATTTTCTAAAAATTCCACACATTGCCGACTATTTTTAAGTAGTTTTTATAAACATAATTATTTTAAGTATTTATTTGTTTTTTTTAATCATTGAAACAGAAAATAATACTAACAAATCTATACGAAATATGAAACAAATAAAGACACAGAAAAATATAACGGTTTTAACTGTAAATGATGGACCCGGGACAACGCCTCAACAAACTCCGCCGTTAGGATCTAACTATTTTACGTCATTTTTTTTCTTCAATTTTTTCTGTGACTTTTCTATTTTATGTTTCGTCGTTAAATTTATTAATATTATCTTTCTTTTTCAACGATATATTGATAAGTTTAACCATCAAAAATTATTCCAATACAATTGTTGTTTATCATTTTTTTTCCTATCTGACAACATAAAGATGTAAATACCCATATTCATTACATATATTCATAAATTTAACATAATAGTAACATTTTGTTATGGCTTAAATTATATAATACAAATAAAAAGATGTATAATTACACCAACCGGACAGCCGGCCAATATTGACTGGAAAAATGAAGCACAAGTGAAAAAAATGCAATATAGAAAAATTAACGGAAAATATATTCGATTCGATTTATATGTGTACAAGGTTTTCAATCGCAGACCATAATCACATTTTGTTTAACAAGAACCTCTTCAAATTCATAAGATTTTTAGAATGGCATTAAAAGTTAGAATATGTATAAAAGAAAACTTATTAATGTAATGAATTTTTTCAACATAATTTTCTTTCTTTTTGCTTTCGGTATTTTGAACTTCATGACATAAATTTTGACAATCATATACACCAGTAGTTGGAAATGTATAGTTTCTCATCTCCTCAAGATAATGAGTCGAGAAAGCCCGGCAGCAGAGGAGAAAGGGTCTCCCTCCTCTATTCAAATCCGTGGGCATACGCGTCCGCCACCAAGACCTGAACAAACCCCACCCCATGAAACTAGACACCCTTGCAATGTAGCGAAGCAATTAAGGCCACCTATGGCAAAGTTGTTGGTTATCCAATGATTGGTTGCCGGGGAGGCGGTACCCACACCGCCTCCACAAGAATAAGAGGCACACAATCCATTATTTACATGCAACGTTTCCGTAATTTAGTCCAACGTGATAATACCCTCACACACATCTAATTGATGAGCTGTTCTGGAAAGTGATCACAAATGAATAACGATTCACCCGTGCTACCAATATGCACTAAACAGTGAGAGTAATGCATTTGATTAAACCACATCTGGTACCCTGAGATACTCCGCTAGAAGTGCAAGGCTTTAGCTAATGACTCAACCTTATCACTGGTAAGGCGTCTTAGTCTGCAATTGCCATTAATCGATATCTCAGCACGCAGTTCCTACATAACAACCAACAACAACTGCCAACGACCAGAGGCCAACAATGACCAACAATAAATTGCTTTCCCCTGTTATGATAAACGATTAGTTCCGGTAATAAACTATTGACCACTTCTACCTTTTCCCATTGATGTTTTGCAATCAATGATGAAGGAAATTAAACTCTGTGTTACGTTCATCTGTAGGTTAGGGACAGGGCATTTATTTAATCAATTAAATTATATGGATCCTTTTAACGGTTTTAAAAAGGTAAATGTATTATCTTTTGATATATTTTTCCAAAATAATAACAAATCTATTTAGATTAAAAGTGGAATCAATTTCGAATAAATTATTTAATTTTGCGGGTTTTCTTAAACTTTAGTAACATGATAGGACATAACCTATAATAGCCTAACATATTAGGTAAAAATGTTCTGCCTTTAGTGAAAATGTTGTGCTGTTGCTAAAAATATGTTGTACTAAATAATAATTTATTATGTATTACTTGTGTCTCTATTTGTATATCTTTTGTCTTTTGCCTCTATTTGATTATTTTTCATTTAATTTCTTTATTTATTTGTTTTGTATTTGAATCTTTATTAAGATGTTTGCAATTGTGTCTGGGTAGATTTTTGTAATTGTATGCAAATTTAATGTTTTTACAACTAGATATTTCTTACATAAGTAAAATCATCAGTAAAAACCCAATTTAAATAAATATGTTTGAAAACTTCTAATCGTGTGTAAGCACCATTCAGAATTGAAACATTGCTTGAAAAGGATTTAGCCATGTTTGGTGACCAGATCTGAATAGCCACTTACCTTTTCTCTCTTACCTTCCCCTCTCCTCTGTCACAAGATAACCCAATTAGGGATGCCGTAGTCTCGCTGCTTTCAGATGATTGGAAGAAGTTTGGAATATTGTGCGGTATTAATAATTAAAAAATCAGATTCGTTAATATTTTAAGTGTTACTTTTTAGAATAATTTTTTAAAAATATTTCCTAAAGGTGACCATTTTTATTTTTATTTACGAAAATGTTCATATCATTTAAATCTTTAACCTTATCCCTGAAAACCTAAAAACTGTGAGTCAATCCCATTATTATAATAAACAAATTACGAAATGGATCCTTACACACGGAATACATTACAACTACAGCACCCATTCATTCTACACTCTATCAATTTAATCACCTTTCAGACAAAACATAATATATCCTTATTCCTTAACTTAGCGGTATAGTATGTACATAATTAATTAGTGTTATCTATATACTAATAATTTCTCAAATTTTTCATCTTCTCATAATTCTCTAACTTCTCTATCCTCTTCTTGCAACCCAAACTAGCTATACATCATTTTTATTTTTTATATTATAGTAATGTTTAGATTCTATATCCGCAAACTGTAAAATTCACCCGCTATAACACAGGGTCATCCCTAGCATGGAGGGTGAAATATCACAAAAAACAACATGTACTCACCAAATCATGTTTTGATAAAATAAAATAAATTTTCTAAACGAAAAAAAAGTGAAAAATTGTATTGTATTGTAGGCTACTGTAGAGATTGTAATAAAGCTTTCTGCCAGCCAACTACAACTAAAATAACTTTTGGCCAAATATTTCTTTATAAAATTATTTAATATCCTCCCTCGTGCAATAAAAAAGTGGGTGTGTCAAGCCTACGCAAGACAGAAGTGAAACTTCTAGTATTCCTCTCTCTCTATTTTCATTTCATCAAAAATTAAATGAATTAATTAAATGAACTACAACTATAAATGTAAATGTAAACGCAACACAAAACGCGAACACAACTTATCACAGCGGGAGCACGCTGCTAACTGATTCACTGGCCGTGGTGGGCGTGGCCGCGCAAGTGCGCTACCGGCCGACCTGCTAAACCGAACTCGTATCTCGCTCGTAACTCAAAGCAAAACGTTCGTGAGCGGCTCCCCCACCTCAACAAGCGCATATGGTGAGAGAGGGACAGTGAACGGTGAGCGGTGGTGGGGGTACCCGCATTTTCGTGTCGATCCTGACTCGGTTTTACTCCGTCCCCGAAAATCCATTACGCGCCTAAAGAAGTTTCACTTCAAAAAACCATTCAATGAATAACCTACTTCGAAAGAAGTATTAAGATATGGATTATGGACACGGGAAGGAAGAATTTAGATACAATTTTGAAACCAAACAAAGAACAACGTAATGTTATGTTTTTCTTCTATACTGCTTTATAATTTTCATCTTGTTTGAATATACATTATAGCATACTTACAAAACTTACTTTAAAAAAATCAACATATTTAAAAAAAAATCTTGACTTCAATCATAAAACCATGCACAATGTGACCTCTGATCTGGGTACCCCGGTGAGGTCACATTCTTTTTAAAATTTGTAAAAAACAAATTCTGTCAAAAAATGTAACTTTTATGGTGCAATATCCACACATGATATTGAAATATGAGATAGTATATGTTACCAGTCATTATAATGCCGTATCCTCTACGCAACACTGATATAATCTATATAATATTGAGAATTTGATCTGAATCGCAAGTCAAATATGTAGAACAAACGCAAAAGACAACAGCAAATCTACGTGCTGGTTGTTGAAATCAATTCATTCCTTATCCATTAGTTGGAGCTTTTACGGCAGTGCGTGTGGTCTATGCCTTCAGCTCAGTTAGCAATGCCGACAGTCATTGCTAGTACAGCGATACGGAAACTGATACTCTAGTTTTTTTAATTATTGTAAAATTAATGGCGGAAAACGAATTTCAATCAACACAAAAAGGTCGTCAATGTTAAATTTGTGTAAAATCGTACTATTATAATTGCATAGTAATCATCTTTTTTACTTTTAAAATTATTTGAAATATATTTTTTTATCAGTCACACGTATGTACGGTACTGTTTATGAGTATATTGAAAAAATAATACAGGTGAAATCCTTTTAAACGAATATATCGTTTTATTAAAAAACTTTTTTTTTTTAGTTTCCGGACATATTAACCAACATAATCTACTCTTTAATCATTTTATGTTTCAGTTTTGGAGGTAATCGGTTAAGGCCCCATAGTTAGCGTTCAAAGATGGTTTGAAAGGGAGATATGTAAATACGAATGTTAGAGGAAGCGCGCTAATTAAAAAAAAACGATAATAATTAAGCGAAAATGGTGAAAATATGTAATAAAACACGACACGAAATAGAGCAAAAGTCTCTCGTCAAATGCTTTACTTGCATTTAAAGATACATTATGATTTTTTTGAATTCATACCTATAATATATTAAATAACAAAAAACGTTTTTTTTTCTATTGAGGGAATTTCGTATAATTAACGTTTAGGCATAACAAATGTTTAGATATTGTCTTCAAAAACAACATAATTATTTTTTTGAACTTAAAAACTTAAAAAGTTGACGAGAAACTTGTTATAAATCGGTAGAGATTGGGTATGCGGGGGTTTAAGAGAAAATCTATTTCCTATAATATGTCGTTTAGAAGGAAAACATGTACCTACACGTCATGTACATTTTGTTTCTGCTTTCGCAAAGTTTTTTCAATAATATATTTATGATGTCAGCATGTTCTTATCTTCCAGTTTACATTTACAAAACCTTTACATTGTCGACGCAAGACATTAGGTATTGATATATATATAACTAACTGGTCTCTGGTCTCCGGTAAACTGCGGCGTGGATTTATCGCTAATTATGAATTATCTTTCAGAGACAGCCACGGTTAAATAGTCGTTAATCATAAGAAATTTGCGCATTATGGATATTGGTACATAATAATCTTATGAATCCATTAGCCGACTGCTGAGGCACACGATCTCGCCTCAGGCTGGAATTTTTGTCATTCTTTGCAGCGAGTTATGTACAACAATCTACAATGTATAATGCACAGTATACGGCCGCTTTCCCAGTCCATTGCTTTTAGCCCCGAGACAATTTGGAGTGTAATTTTGCTCTCTATTAAAGCCCTGTAAGTGGCTGCGAACCATGAGCCATTCTTTGGTATTGTTCTATTTAGTAGAAATATTATTATTCATGTGTTTTTTTGTTTATTGGGAACATTTAACAGTAATTATAAAAAAAACATATTGATAGAAAAAAATAAAAGTTAGGTTAGGTTAGGTTAGGTTGTCCCGTTTCATTGTGTTTTACTTATGTTTTCTTTGTGCAATTTACTTTGAATATCTATTTGTATTCGATAATTATTTATTCGAAAATTATTTTTGCTGAACGATAATAATAAACTTTGCTAAAGCAATATCTATATGATTAAATCAGTAGAATTAATTTATTTACGTCCTAATGAAGTCTTCCTCAAGATTTTTCTTGCCAAACGGTATCATAAAAATATTATTTTTAGTTGTGGGTCTGTGAACTTGGTCTGTAAATCCGGTTCAATGAACTCGGATATTCTTTAAATTCAAGTGTAAATTATATTTTTCAAAATTGAAACTTTCTGAAGAATTCAGACAAGCGAAAAAATTACCTTCCTGCATTAATTTAATATTTTAACAGAAAATTGTTTTAATTGTCATTTTAAAAATCGGAACATTTGTGTCAAGAATTTAGACTATCCCGTGATTGTTACGTGTCATTCTCAGAATTCATTCTGCTTAAATAATGAAATGTTTTTGTGCTAGAAGGAGGACAGAATAACAATAAGCACGTGATGTGGCGAAGACTGACAAGTTGTTAATTGGATAGGAACTCAAAGAATCGTAATAAACTAAATCGAATTTATTTGGAATTTAAAGTAATTTGTATGAAGGTATAAATAAAACGTAATATTTATTCAATATTCAACAGGAAACCACCATTAAACGTAACCCCATTTCGCTCCGCTATGGTCCTGCCTCAAGTGGTATGGTTGTATCTCCGAGCGTGGGATCCTGCTTCCGGGCACGGGTCCGCGGCGAGGCAGCACGTGGTCACTGGTCAGCGGAGGCGGAAATAGCACCCCGGGCATGCGCACTGGCGCAGTGCACTCCGAGCGGTACATGCGCCATTAGAGCCTTCTTTCTTTCTAAGGGGAGCGTATTGAAATTATTGAAGGCATTACTGACAGATTTATTGCTGATCTATATAAATGAGAAATCCCCTCTGGTGAAAAGTGTAGGCCGGTCTCAAAACAGTAACAGTACACATTTTCCTCAAATGAGTCATATTGTATTAAAACCATCACAGTACCTACTGTAACAAATATTCTACCTGATATTGAATATATATTTTTTTATATTAACTCCACACAGGAGGCCCTGAAGAAAATAATTTCCCTCAGGGCCTATGTCATCTTTGGGGATGCTGTGTGGAGGGTCTTTTTGTGGAGAGGAAGGAGTGAACATGGGTCTTGAAGAGTCCCATGTTGTAGGAGAGAGGAAACACAGAGGCCGGCAGCTCGTTCCACAGCCGAGCTGTTGAACTTAAGAACGAATCGTAGAAGCGACCCGTTCTCATGTGACAGATGTCAACCGTGTACAAATGTTGGGCGCGCGTTTGGCGTGTATCCCGACTACGCACCGGTGCCGAAGGGATCAATGACGATAGTTCCTCAGAGCATCTTCCATTGTAATACCGATAGAACAAGGACAGCATACCTAGCTGACGCCTGTGCTCTAAAGATTGCAGTCCGTTTGTTAAGATTGGGGAATCTAGCAAACGGACAGCCCGTTTTTGCACAGAGTCAAGGGTTTTTTTCAGGTATTTAGGGGCTCCGGACCAGAGATGGCTGCCAAATTCGACAGTAGGGCACACTTGCGATTTGTACAGGGTCAGCAGTTGTGTACTATTAAAGTATCTGCGGGCCCTGTACAGTGTACAGTACGCCCAGCTTCTGAGAGGCCAACTTTACTCTGGCTTCGATGGAGCCCCCGTACCTGAGCTGGTCACTTATAGTTACACCAAGCATATCAATGGAAGGCCTGTTCGGAAGATTGCTTAAAGACTGTGGTTCACCTAAATGGTAATTAGTAACACGTACGAGTTAGGTACTTACTTTCGATGACAAATATAAAGTTTACCTTCTTTGGATAAAGACTTAAATTTTGTTCATACAAATACAATAGAATTACAATTAGATAAATTTGAATTTTTGCTAATGAGAAAAAGTGGTAAATTAAATATTAAAAATGGTAAAATATATTTTTTTCAATTAGCCCTCTTGTATTAATAACATCATTTTCATATTTATAAAAATATATATTATTTAATACAATAATTGCATCATTTTTTTCTTCTTATATATAAAAATTAATTAATCACCGCTCATTGCTATTTATTGTCCATTGTTACTTGTATCTACACGCTTATTGGTCTATTTTGATACATTATGTAATATTTTTAATATAAATTTTTCGAAGGAAATTTCTTCTGAAAGCTTATCACTTTTTGATGACATATTACAAATAACTTTGTTTACATAACTTTAGTTCACCTCATCAGTATATACTGACTCCTGATGAGGTGAACTTTTTTCATGAAACATGTAGAGGTTATATATATTAAAGTGATGTTAACAAAGTTATTTGTGTTTTAGTATAATATTTTTAATATACTTTATATCTCTAGTATTACCCTTGCCGACAAGCGACATGAATTAACTCTGATGGTATAATTAGAATTAATTTATAAAATCTATTAAATACGCGTCTTATTTTAATGTTTTTCTTATAATACCTATCTCTCATCTTTCTTTCTAGTCTGTAGGTCTCAAAAACTGTAATGGGCTGTCTATGTATAAAGAAAACCAGATGAAAGGACACCAACAACCATAACCAATTGGTGTCATGGGTGGAAGCGACCAAGAAGCAGTCCGAGGAAGAGGCGGGTTGACTGCGGGGAAGAAGATTGGAGCAGAGAAAGAAGGTCAGAAAACTAGACACAAATTGCTGGGAATCGAAACTGGTAAAAAAACGTTAAGGAGGATGCGAAATTCCACCCTGATGATGACCTTCCTCCAGTATCACCGACGTACCATTATTACCATTCACATATTGACTAAGAGACCTGTGAACGTGGGCCTACGTAAAGGAGAGGGGTGTTAGGGGGTTCCACCCACCCCGATAAAAAAAAATAGTATCTACACGTAATTATATTCCTGGAAAAATAGAATATTAATAGCGCAGATCTGTGAAAAAACATGGCGTAGTCTGAACTCTTGGCACACCAGTTCCAATTTTGAAAATGACAATTAAAATAATTTTCTTTTAAAATGTTAAAATGTTTTTAGTGTAAAAGTCTAATTTTACACAATGCAGAAATATATTATATATATATTATATATATAAAACAATATATATAGGTAAAAGAAACACTTTCCATGTTACCTTGTAGTTATAGATATTGTTATTTGTATATTACCGTAGAATTTGCATAAAGGAGTTTAAAAAGTTTATAATTTAATTTATTTAATGTTTTTAAATAGGTAGGTTGTTTATCGCTTTTATGAATTCTTGAATCATTTCCATTCTGAATTAATGGAATTGATTCGACTGTAATTTAAAAAATGGAAGTTTTTATTTCAACAACTAAATAAAGCGACAATCAATAAATCCAAATTCATCGAATCGAGTTAAAGTCACAGACAGGCGCAAAGTGAAAAAAAAGGTATTTGCTCCCATCTCTTTTATCAATGTGATGTAAATTATAAAGTGAAGTGAGTAGAAGTCCCAAAAAACTTGAAAAATGTTTCAAAACCCCCCTCCCAATCTCTCACCCCCCAGTGTATGCTATAGCTACGCCAGTGCCTGAAAAACATTACCCATTTTCACAAAGTCGATATTAAATCGAGCTTTTGCGAGAGTAGGTACCCCTAGTGTCAAAAGCTAAACCCTGTTTACCATTTGAAATGCAGATAGATTGAGGGGCGCAATTAAATATGATTATTCACTCTAAATGACAGCCCGGGGGGCAGCACGTTAAGACTTGATGCAATGACTTGAAATTGATTGATTCAATAATATCTTCACAACATGCACTCTGTCGTGATAGGCTGGCATTAGAAGGGAATTTTCCGATTTCATAGCTTCTGAATCAAAGCTTCAATAAAGTAACAAGTTAATTTATTTATTAATCTTAATCCTAAGTTAGTTCATATCGTCTTATGTGCTAATAGTTTTAAAAACATATATATCTCTTTGCATATTTAAAATTTAAACGTATTAATCACAAACAAAACATCAATATTTGAGGTAGACGTTCATTCCTTGTTCTTTTTTAAAAACAATCTTATATTCTCATCTCAGTAATTTTATTCGGGATTAAGTTGTAAAGTTGGACGACCTGGTACATAAGAGATCTTCGGATGCTTGATTTCTTCCTTGTTGACAATCTAAATTGCTTTGCATTACTCGTCCCGTCTCCGTATATCTCGTGTAAATTATTTTTTATTTTCAGTTCCTTTGAAATATTTCTTATGTAAATTCATTTTATGTACAAAATACATCATTTATATACTTCGCTTTACTTTCATAAATATGTTGCATTTGAGTATTATTCGCATTGCTTTATTTTGCTGTTATATATATATTAATTTATGCCAAATTGAAAATATTTATTTCCATATTAAATTATAAGTTAATTATGAAAAATGATTATTGTTTTTATTTTCTTACAGCCTGTACCTATGTATATAATTCCTAGCATGGATGGTGAAATATCACAAAAAACCACATGTACTCTCTAAATCATGCATCAATTAAATATAACTACATGCAAATAAAAAAAGTCTATACAGTTGATTAAATTATAAAAATGTAGGTATAGGTAGGTTGACGTAGTTGGATTAGGTGGTTGAGGGGTAAGGCTCTCGACTAGTAATCCGAAGGTCGCGGGTTAAAATCCCGGAGTACGCAGTAAATTTTATTTGATTAATCTGTGTTATTACTGTATTAATTCATTAAAAATACTTGCGGCACTTTCCAGCGTGAAACTGAGGGTATCTGCTCTGGTGTAAGACGCCATTCAGAATTAAAGCGTCGTTTTAAATGGCATTATCCGAGTTTGATGACCAGATCTGATTAGCCAGGTAATTCTCTACCTTCTTATTTCCACCAACTTATTCCCCTTCCGACTAACTTCAGCCCCATAACATGTCCCACTGGCTCCAGGTGGTTGGGTGCAGTTGTGACTTTCGTCCGGTATTCACATAAAAAGGTGTTTATGTAAATTTCCTATGATTTCACGGCAATCACAAAAGGTAAAAGAAGACTGAATTTCATCGTCCTACTCGGCAATACAACACATATATTAGCGCCTTGATTGCTCGCCAGGCTAGTTTCCAGAAGTTCACGGACGCAACACAATTAAATATTATCGTTCCGCAGGACTACATAGGTGCTAGTTCGTTCTGTAAACACTTTGCAATCTGTGGAGAGCGAATCAAATAATTGATCCCCGCTGATTGGCGCATTTTTCCAATGCGCGTGAGAATTATTCCGCCTTTCAGATTGCGTGTAAGAATGCATCAGAACGCAGCGGTATTTTGGATTTGCCTTACCACGCATGAGCGTAACAATAAATTCGTATACAATTACCGGGAGGGTGGGTATTAGGTAATACACTTGTTCGATTAAACGTCTCTCGGGATCGTCTCTAATTGGTATTTTGTATCCTACGGGTCGAAGGCAGCTCGGGATCTGTGGGAATTCTGCGTTCTGCAGACTATCATTAATATTAGTAGGGTAATGTAAAGTTTATGCTAATGTGGTCTTGCTTGATAATGGAGCGATTTTTGCCATACTGTATTGTTGGGTTTATGTGTTGGGAGTTAGTACATAGTATCAGCTTTGATTAACATCTACGCGTATGCGAAATTCTAATAGTTTTATAGACATTAGATGTATATTATCGATGCGTTCTTATTAAAATATATATTTACAGAAATACAGATTAGACTGTCCACCCCAAAGTACAATATTGGATGTTAATATTAGTATTACAATGGCCTCCGCAAGTTAATTTTCACAATTTACTCATTTAAAATAATATAAAGTATATTTGCGGCACGTTCCAGAGTGGAATATACTGTCAGTATCTCCTCAGTGTAAAACCACCATTCAGAATCGGAACGTTGCTTGAAATGACTTTGGCCGTCTTTGGTGACCAGGTCTGAATATCCTGGTCCTTCCCCACCTTTTTCTTCCCATATCTTTTCCTTTCCCTTTACCTTCAGCCTCACAAAATACCCTAATTGGGGATGATATAGTCTCACTGGTTTCAGACGGTTAGGAGTAGTTGGGATTCGTGCGGTTTCAGTAAAAAAAAGTATTGTAACTAACCTCCTTCTTCCCCGTTTTCTACCATTTCCTACACAATTCAACCTCACAACATGCCCTCTTTAGGAATGCCACAGACCCACCTCTGTCAGGAATTCACACCTAAAATCATACAATAACTAGTGTTAAACTAACCCAAACATCATTTAAATTTTTTTTTCGCATTCGGGTTCAGTAGAGTCGCATCATACTTTCCCTATAATCGAAATACTTTCTGGTTAAATTGACAATGTTAAATAGTCATAAATGACAAACCAAGTAACATTTCAAATGTAAAACAGTGCTAAGTAGCACAGTTTTATATTTACATAAAAATTATATTATTTCTACCTTGTTTTGCTAGTTTAAAATTATCCGCTGCAGGTATTTTGTACAGTCATTTAGTACAGTCTTACAATCAACATTTTTTTCAGTTCGATTAGATACCTATTTCCTTTATTTTGATGGTATTATTAAAATCGCGCCTGTAAAATAATCCGAAACGTCACAATGTCGGTTAGGATTGTGTGATTTATGATAAAACATTAAAAAAAATATCTAATAAAATAAACAAACACATCAAAAAAAACATGTAACATGTCAAATTAGATGAAAAACACTTCTAGTAACTTGTAACCCTCTCCCTCTGTCACATTTTCAGGTGAACGAAATAAAATTAAAAAAGCCCCCTATGAAATTAATTGTTTATCGTTTAATATAGTTTTACACTAGATATACGAAATATTTGTGCGAGTATTTTGCAAGTGTCATGTCGAAAGAAACAAGTATAGGATTTTTAAAAATATATTATTTTTGACTCAAAGCTTTGAAAACAGCTACTTGGCTGTGGTTGTTTCAATGACGAATATAGACAAAAAGTAGATGGCGCCCAGTCACTAATTTAACCCGTTTCAATAAAGGCATAAAGCACATAGTGACTTTTGTCCCGTATTCAGCCGTTGAGCGGCAAACACAGTGTACTAATATTGACCAAGTGTGCTACTCATATGTGCTGTGTGCCACTCGTATGTGTTATGTTCTATGGATGGACATTGGACGTGTCCGGCAGTCACTAACTTCTGCCGTCAATCAGTCCAGCCGTTAGCACGGGCCACTCGAGCCAGGATTGAACTGATGTATTATATTTCTTGATGTTACATTAACTAGTGGTTCTGTGAGCAGTACGATACCTCTGTTCTGTATGGAACAACTCAAAATACCACATTCTAAGAATATTAGATTTGAAAATATATCACAAATACATCGTTGACATGTAAAAGTATTATGAAAATCTATTACATAATAGTAGACGCAACGTGTTAGTAATTTATGAACTAATCATATTCATGTAATAGTTAGCGAATCTTTCATACTTAAGTTTATTTAAATTAATGACTTATTTATTATATTTTACTTATTTCCCTCCCAAACTTAACAATCCGTTGAAAATTGCACACATCTATAGAAAAACAACTAATAGTTTATCTAGAGAATCACTTTTTTACGTGACACTGTGGCTTTAAACTGGCACAAGAAGGATAAAAGTAGTCCTTATGTCCATAAAAGTATAAATCAAAACCAAAATTTTCTCTGATTTAACTCTGGTTTTAGTGACAAATTTTTAAATAATTGTTTAAAATTTATTTATTCTCTTTTTTTCTAATGTCATAATTTATATTCTGTAATAATGGTTTGTGGGTATGTATGCTCTTTAATAGGTAATTGAGATGCTATATATATTTTAAAGAAATTTCAACCGAAGAGCGTTGAGCGAAATCAAAACATACCATTAATTATGTTAACAGAAAAATGATTAGCTTTTTAAGTAGATTGAAAAACCCCTTTAAATTATGGTCATAAATTTTTGGGTTATTATGCCGTGTTGAGCTTTCTCCTAAATAATGAGGAAGCCAACGATTCGCACAACGTTACAGTGTCCATCAACAGGGCAGATGTTGTAGATTAGATCGTGGTGAAGTGTGTGTTTGTGAATGTAGAAGTCATGGCGTGTTGCGAGCTTTAATCCTATTAATGTGTTTTTCTTCGTTTAGTTTTGGTGTAGTCGTGTAACACTGGATACCAATAGTTACTAAGCTTAGCCCCTTCACCTGTACTGATATTCATGGTGTTTTTTGTGGATTTCTACTGCCGCCGCAATTAGACGCGTTCAATGCTTTTTGGGATTTCCCCATTATGACTTTAGGTAGAAATCCAAAGTTGCACCCTTTAAGATGTTTTTTTTAACTTTTGTAAAGCTCTCCTGTTATCTTAAAATAGTAAAAAAAATAATTTTATAAACACATTTTAACTTTGAGCGTGCATTTCAGTTCCATCAATATTTAGCCCAGAGTCGCTTTCTTCTGCGCTTCGTCCCTGTTCACCGTCCATCCGGAGAAACCTCTGCCGCCGTTAAATGCACTTAACAGCTAACAACATGATGCGAAGGCTCCCGCGTTGAGATGTTTTCATCGGCGATTAGGAGACCATGAAGCGGCCGCTAATTGATCCTCAAAACACAAAGCATAGTCCACGGGTAAAGGTACCTACCAACCTGCCTACCAACCTGCCAACCTACCATTTGACTTTCCTACCTACCTTCATACCTTAACACCGAAGAGGCACAGGCAACAGATACCGGTGAAATGGGGCGACATTGAAATGGAGGGATAACTTATATACTTTAGTACTTAACGTAAAAAAAATATCGTAAACTAACCATACACACAGAGGAACCGAATTTTGCCCTAACGATAAATTAACAGAAACATTCGACATAATCGGAATAAAACTATATGGATTTTCATGCAGACGGGTGTCGACTTCATCAGAATAAAACTATTAGGATTTTCATGCACACGGGTGTCGACATCATCAGAATAAAACTATTAGGATTTTCATGCACACGGGTGTCGACATCATCAGAATAAAACTATTAGGATTTTCATGCACACGGGTGTCGACATCATCAGAATAAAACTATTAGGATTTTCATGCACACGGGTGTCGACATCATCAGAATAAAACTATTAGGATTTTCATGCAGACTTGTGTCGACATCATCAGAATAAAATTAATTAATTCTTTATTAAAAGTTTTTCAGGATATCCTAATAATCTGCTTATTAGGCTGCCGCTTCCTGTTAATTCATGTGTGACGTCTTCAATTCGGTTTTTGACCGGAATTACCAATAATTTGAAGATATTCTGATATTAACACAGACATCTATATGGCCTAGCTATAGAAAAAAGGAACATGAAGTTTTAAACCCTGATTTGTTGTAAATTAAAATGAATTTTATTTCAAGTAATTTTTAAAGAACTATTTGTAAGTAAATATTTTATAATAATAATAATAAGGTGTTTATTCCGGTATGTGGGGAGGTTATTGCAGTCCCACACATTTCATATAGAGATACAATAAAATATATAATCAAAAACAAAAAGGTAGAACAGAAAGACAACGAAAAGAAAATAGAATAAATTGAAAATAAAATAGAATAAAATGATAAAATAATAGAAAGTTGAAGCCTTTAGGGAGCCGTGACTATATTAGGCGCTAGTATATTTCTCCAGTGTGCGTCAATGCTGGAGGATGGAGTGAGGCAGGCTTCTATAGTGAGGATATTTCCAGAGCTTCTTATCCTTTCCCTCATTCCTGCCACCCTGGATCAATAATATGAGTACCTTATAATTATTATCAAATTATTCCAAGAGAAGTTTCAGTATAGTAGAAACGTTATCAATCATTTTCCCATTTGTTTATTTCATTACGATAGTGTAAAATAATGGTTCAATATTTCCGAATCATTTTTGTCGATTTCTTTTGAATAAAATCAAAATCGATCAAAGTAGCTCCATTTTACATCCTATTGATATTCTTTTACAATGTTGGTGTTAGATCGTAAGCTTCAGGGTCTCAGATTCAAACGGAGCCGTCTGCTTTTGTTACTGTTTTCCTGTTGAAATATTTTCTTTGACATTGACTACAACCGTGCGCCGATTGACATCCAGTGACAACGCCTTTTCATTAATCTCATAATAATAATTGATTTACAAATAGCCACAAAATTGAACTACCGTGTTTAAACTAACTACACGACCCTTTCGTGAATGCATCGGGCTTATTACCTCAAATGTAACAAATAAAAAATTGTTTATCATATTTCTACTATGACCTATTATATAATTAAGATTATATTATTATCACC
Source organism: Hesperophylax consimilis (assembly GCF_061612785.1). Lineage (NCBI taxonomy): Eukaryota > Metazoa > Arthropoda > Insecta > Trichoptera > Limnephilidae > Hesperophylax > Hesperophylax consimilis. Next base: position 35,971,860 of record NC_142850.1, read on the forward strand.
GTACACGTGCCTAATAATGTTTTTTTTTCATCCAGGTTCCCATGTATTCCTTTCAAATATAAGAATAACTAACTCAATTCACAAGTAACAGCACCTTTTTCATGCAAAAACCACCTCAAGTGTGCTTAAATAAGGGTAGAAGTCTTAACAAAAATTGAGTCTTTTTACACAAATTTTCGATTAAATAATGCTATATAAAACCTCTACAGGAAATCTCATAATTCTAATGTATAAAAAATGATAAAAAATTGACACCTATTTATCTTGTTCCTCGTTATAACATCTATTTCTGAAGCACGTTGTCGTTGGTCAATGATGAAATAAGACTGAAAACGGTAAGCATTATTGTGTATTGTATCCCATTGTACCGGAGTCAAGGTTGTAAATCAATTGAAGTATTACTGTAGAAATAAAGTATATTGGCTCTGTGGTTACCACTACAGGACTAAGTGACAGCGGGGCATAAGTTGGATTTATTACTTTCTAGACAAAATTAACGCCGGTCCGCCAGGTGGTGCGAGGTGCGAGGTGCGAGGTGCAAGGCGATAGGCAGTAGGTGCTAACTGCACAACTAGACTTCAATTAACCTCAGACGAGGCTACGTCACCGGGGCTTTTCTGTGACCAAACAATCGTTTTTCAACGAGAAAACTAAATATTTAAGAGTATAAGGTTTAAAAAAAGTAGTTTAATGCTAGAAAGTCGTATGATACCAAGATAAAATCTCCAAACCCTTCTGATATTTGAGGAATTGATCAAAATATCTAGAGCGTAGCTGTTGGTTTGCTATATTTTGTGAAATATTGAGTGAATTTTTGTGAACATTTGTAAAAAGACATGTTAAGCTAACTCAAAAATGCGATGGAAATATCTACATTAAAAATGAGAAACTATTAATTAATGGTTTAAAGAATTATATTTATAAAGTACATGACTTACTAACCAGTAATTACAGATATTACTTGACGTAAATTTTTTTAAATGAAATTGTGGTCTCCCAAGACATTTTTGTAAAAAAATATAAATTAAAAATCTTTCACATGTTGTTACCCCACCCCGACCCTAATTATCCAATATCTAATGATTTTGAATATTTTTACGGGGAAAAAAGTCACTGAAGACCAAAATGACATCTACAAATCTACACTTTCTACTCCAAATAACCTAAGTTCACTGGTTAAAGTAAATCAGATAAGTCTCTCAACATCTTATCTTATATATATATAAGATTATATTATTATTATTTTATTCACTAAACTCGAACAAGTAGTCGAGTGAATCGCTGAAAATGTAAAAGTTTGTTGTCATTAGTGCCAGCGTAAAGAGAGTGGTTGGAATGGTGGAAGAAGTCACGGACGCCCGATAAATACTTAACTTGATATATCTGCACCGAAATGAGATTTGGAGTGGAACAAAAATGTTTATTAAATTGGATGTAATGTAGTTTTTCAACAGTAAAATTGTTTCGTACGGTAGTAAATGGTGGAAGATATCGGAGACGCCCGAGAAAGACATTAGCAATAGCTAAGCATTGCGAGGTCCACTAGTCCTATACATACAGTGTGTTCGGGGGGTAAAGGGGGTAAACTTCGGGAGATGATTCTACATGATGGTAGACGTAAAAAGGTGAATAACTTATTTTAAGATACGAAAATATTTTTCCAAAAAATAATTTATATTTTCTCATGCAAATAATTTAACCTAAAAACTACTTTAAAACATTAGAATTTCCGAAAAAATTAAACCTCGTTTTTAATTCTAAAAACATGTAGAATCAACCCAGAAGTTGGCGCAGTTTACCCCTGACACCCCATGTATTTACAGCGTTACGAAATGAGAATGGTACAATTTTGTGGAAAAAACTGTTCAGTATGAAAAAAATTACAACTAACCAAACTGTTAAAAGTTGCACACGTAGATTCGTGACAAAAAGTGTCTTAGAATTAAATAACCATTTATTCGATTTATTAGATATTGAAGATGAGATCTAATTGGATTTTCGTCACATGTTTTTCTACCCAAGCACAACATAAATAAAAACACATAATAACTGGACTGATACTGGTCTTATTGGATTAATAAAACTTTTTAATTTTTTATTTAAAAAAAAATAAGTACATTGAGTGAGTATTGATTAAAAATCGTAAAAATACAAGCATATATGTAAAACTAGCCGTTTGAGAATGGTTTCCAGTAAATTATGAATGTAATGAACGCTCAACCAGTTGTTCATAATTATGAACAGAGTTAAATTCTCTTAATTATTAATGCAACCACTAGAGAAATAATTATTGATACTTTGCAACCAATAAACTGTCATAAAAGTCGGCTGCTAAACGTAAAAGGCAAAATTGGGGATATAAATATGATTGTTAAGTAATAATGTATTCTGTTTAGTTATTTATGGAGAGTTGTAAAGTATAATGTTCAGACAGTGTTTAGGTACATAGCTTTTACTTATCTGTATGTAATGGCTGAAATTATCATCATATCTGATATTTGCTATGTATTTAGATTTTTAAATTGTTACGTTTGGTGGAGTTTTATGAAATATGAAGCATGTTGCATCCGAAACTGTTTACGAATTACAGCTTCAGATGAACATGATGGTGAACTGTAAATAGTTTAAACTAAGCGAAATGATATGGTGTTTGCTGTAATTGGGTGATAGTATTTGTAGGAATGAACAAGGTATGGAAGGATGATGACCGATCACTTACCACTGTATCTGAAACAAACACAATGACAGTATAGTGAGCTCGCGCTATTATGCTTTTCCAAGATAGTCAACTTCTTTCTTTTTCTCTACAACGAGATAATATACACGAAAATTGGCAAATCTTGTTTTTAAAACAAATGAAGTAGAATTAGAAATAATTTAATGCTCTTGTTCCAAATTTCAAATTTGTTTTATTAAGAGTGTCAGGGAACGGTAGGAACTTGTTAAATGATAACCCGGTAGGAACTAAGCATTTTCTTATTTCAAAACCAAACAGAGCATTTCGACCCAATTTCAAAAATTGACTAAAGTATAATACTGAGCCGGTTTTATTATCATGATTTCTATTTGCAGAAATATAATTGATTTAATATTTTTATTAATACCCTTACATATATCAATAATATTCTAAGACCCCTTATCAATCAATATAATGACCAAAAAACCCAAAAATTCGAAAGCAAAGAGAACTCTGTCGTTCGTTACAGTAAAAGGCCTGGTTGATTGATTCCCCGTCAAGTGTTTCCATCTATCAAGACGCTTTCATATCTGCCTGACATTTAATAATAAATACGCCAAATTGATTAGGTCCAGCAGAGTGAGCAAGTGAGCAACTGCGTCATATTGCGTATGACGTATGGTGCTTTATTTACTTGGGATATTTATTACCTATTAACGAACCGTGGAAAACAGTTACATCTATTTGGACTTTGGTCTGGGTAATATGCATAAGGTAAGAATCTGAAAGAAATGTTGAACGAGTTAAATAATTTTTTTAAATCTGCAGCACAAGCACACACAAGAGATGAGGAAAAGAAAAGAAAATAATACTCTCGTTAAGAAAAAAAAACTCAGGTCAAAAGGCGTTGATGTACGGAGCAACGGAGATATTTTGCGAATTACCAAAGGAAAATTGGAAGAACTATATAAACAAATTAAAATTAAAATTACGAATACATATAATACAATTTATACAAAAGAATGTTTTTTACACATATCTATTTAAAAACCATAAAAATAAGGTGACCTTTTTCGGGCTTAAAACGGGACAATGTAAGTTAAAAATAGTTAAATAGTGAATATTTAATATATTAGGTATTCAAAATATATACCTGCTCTTCTGTTATTGAATCACTATTAAAAGCGAGTATTTGATAAATCTATTATATGAACTATGTATGTTTCCTTCCAAGGAAACACGTACGCGATGTATCATATATCACAGTACATAATTAGAACTAGGCGTATCTGATTCGATCTAGATTTGGTAATTGAGTGCCAACTCGTATTTGATTCACAATATTAACATTAATAGTTCCGCTACAACTTTACTTTGAACCTATAAAAATTGATAAATTTAAAAGATTCGATGTATTTTAATGATTTTAAAATTTTTTGTAAAATCTAAATTTAAATACCAAAAAACTCAGTAATAAATACCTTTGCATTAATTAGTGAAGCACTAATGATATTAGTATGAATATGTTAATGTTGAATATCAAAACGTAGAACCACGTTGATATTGCCGTAAAGGCGAAATGGAGAAAAAATTACAACCTTGTTGAGATCTATCGAATCGCAATCATTAATGTGGAAACACATTATTAAAACCCGACGCGACCCGATGAAACGCGATGCGTGTTGAGTCGAATCAAATGTATTGTTTTCTTATGACCAGAATCACACTATGAACATCCGACGCGACGCCATGTCGGATGTTCATAGTGTGTTTCTGGTCATAAGAAAACAATACATTTGATTCGACTCAACACGCATCGCGTTTCATCGGGTCGCGTCGGGTTTTAATAATGTGTTTCCACCTTTATTTTCTTACAAACGGTTTCATGCAGATGTTTTTTGTAAGTTAAGAAATAATGTATTGAGACTTGACACGGTAGTAAATCATCAAAAAATCTTGAACGCAACTGGATCACCCGAAAGGATCTGCCATTGGTTTTTACCGTTTTCGTCAACAAATCCAAAAAAACATGCTAAATTTACATTACCGATCAAGTTTATAATCTTTGACTAGATTTTTCACAATTTATTTTATTTCACGAATTATCACAAAAATACAATAAAATCTTTTCAGACGCTGATAATTATACGTTTGTCCGCAGATCAATTCACTAAACTGGTATTAGAAAAAAATAAATAATGATTAATTAGGAACCCTTTACCACTGCTGTGAATAAGATACTAATTTTTTTAATAATTTTTATTATGTTGTTTTCGTTTCTTATTTTTGAATAATTTTTTTAATGTAATTCTATTTTGAATGTGTTAATTTTAATATTAAGTAGCTTTATCTGTGAGAATTATATCAATTCCACTTTGCTTTTCTTTAATCACGTATTTTTTTATTATATAATATGTTTTGTGTACTTCACTGGTTGATGCAACCATGTAACAAGTAATTTTTTAAATTAAATATGTATAACTGTTTTGTTTCCCTAATTAGCTTAAAAATACAAAGTACAGACAAAACTTAAGCAAGTACCTTAAGTAAAAGCGAGAAGTAGTTCAATACATTATTGGTTCATACAAAGTGAGTGTAGAGTCAATTGATAAATTCTGAGTTTTTTGAATTCCATTGTTGTAGATTTAAAGTGGTCTAATTTGGAAGTGGTTACAAATTCATTTTAAAGTGCTCCCAATAAAATGATTATGTTTAACTCGAAGCTCGCGTGGTCCGCTGTCGTGTGGATCCTACAACTTAAGCAAAACACACACACGGTTTGGGTACAAAGGGCTACTGAAAAATAAACAGCCTTAGAGCGGAGGCTATGGAGAAGGGAAGAGAAGAGAAGAGACAAGTTGGTTGAGTAAAGTGCCGATAGAGCCTTCAAGCACGCGAGCCCTAACCACCTGGGAACACAACCTACAACCTGATCATTTAACAGCTTCATGCTGAGAACACTATCTCCATATTAAATGTAAAATGGACTAAATTGTAGGTAAATAATGTGCGAGTTGAAGGTAGCGTGTTTTAGAAGATGTTTGGGTGCGGGAGAGGGGGTGAAGGGATATCGTGTGTCATGACCATTGTTACCGGACACACTGACTACCCTGTAGAGATGTAATGTGAAGGTATTTTTGCTCATCGTATTAAACGCTACTTATGAAAGTTAGCAGGTAGGCACTGAGCACCCACTCTAACTTCAAGTATCGCCCTGATCACAGACTACCTAAGACTACCTACTGAAATTACAATTACTACATTACGATAACTGTCCTTCCCTAACCTTTTTACTAAAATAACTTTACCCAAAATTCGGTTGTTTAGAATCCTTGCATTTAATCAATCGCATTTCAACTATGCTTTGCATTTTCCAAAATAAAGTTTACACACGGAAAAAATGAGTATTGCTGATTATTAAAAATCTCATCGATTTTTTTGTAATACGGTTAGAAACTGGATTGCAGGCCGTTTCTTATTAAACTTTTAGTACACGCCTATTATATCGGAACACGTGTTCATGAACCTGCGCCATGCGTTGATAATACATAATAGAAAAAATGTCATGATATGATTATTTTTATGAAGCCGTTCCGATGTTCTTACGTAGCGATAGTACATTTCACTTTTACTGAAAGTTTAACAGAAAAACCTATCAATTCACTTGTTAATGGCCTGCAGTCCCGTTTTTAACCGAATTACGAATAATTTGAAGAGATTCTTAATAAATAAGAAATATTTTTTTAATCAGAAAGATTTCTCAAGTATTGACGGTAATTTGGAAATGGTATGTAAATATTTAGCATTGATTATTTGAACTTAGCAAGCTTCAATTTTCTTTTATTTTGTTAACTCTAGCGCAATTTTCAATTTTCCATTATTTTTTAACTCTTGTGCAATTTTTCTTTAATTTGTTAACTCTTGTGCAATTTTCAATTTTTCAGTATTTTGTTAACACTTATGCAATTTTCAATTTTTCAGTATTTTCTAAACTCTTGTGCGATTTTCGTATTATTTCTCTAAACATTGGAACTAAATAATATGAAAAGCCATTCGAGTTTAAATTATTAAAAAATTGTAAGTAATATTATTATTATTTAATGAGGAGGCAGCATTCTGCTGATGCGCTCATTTTTGATTTCACAATTAGTTTAACAGTAATCGAGTTGTTTTAAATTTAAAATCAGTTCATCCTTTTTTCTCTCCAGATAAGAATCTAATTAAACTTTAAATTGGTTTACATTAGTAGAATTGAAGACATGTTGTGTAAGTTTGTTCCGTGCATCCACAACTCTATTTGCAAGGAAGTGTTTCTAAGGATCGGATGCAAAAGATGTTTTATTCATTTCTTTGGGTATCCACGGAAATTAATATTTTTGATGGGTGGTGAAGATTTTTTGGATGCCGGGGAACCTATAATATCAATGTGTATTGATGTGAATATTCTATATATTGAAATATAAAGCTAAAAATTTTATCAGTGGATATTTTAACAAGGTCACTGTAACAGGTTTTTTGTTTTTGATTCACGTCATTTTTTTCACTAACATTGTACTATTGATTATTCTTTTGTCTTGTTTACTAATATAATCTTATAATTTTTCTTTTCTTTCTTCTTTTTTACATTTACCATGTCAATAACTATCATGTACGAAAAAGGTACTTAAATAAATTAATACATATTATGAGTTCAGCTTGCGTGTTGGGGTTGTGAAATAAAAATTAATATTACTTTGGTTAGATAGAATTTTGTCTTAATATTTTATCGCTAAGAAGGTGGAAGAATTCTAGGGAGGCCTTCACCTAACAATAGATCGACTGATAAAAAACGTTCTGGGGTTATAGGTGAAAATAAAGATTTAATTTTATGACGGAGTTTGGAATAGATCAATTAATAGATTAAGACATTATTCATATGTTTATAAACTAACACTCTAGACTGACAACAAAGTATCAATTTAAAAAATATATATTTATAAGAGAGTATGAAAAAAATCGTACGATGCTGTAATTTTGCTAACAATTTACAATATATTCAAAACTTGAAGGATTTTTTTTTCCAAAAACATTTTTTTTATACTAAACGATCGATGTAGTTAATCTTTAAAAAAGTATTATGACATTAGCTCCACATAAGAGGCCCTGAAGGAAATTATTTTCTTCGGGGCCTCATCCTATTTCACCTTTCAAATGCGGTGTGGACGGTCTTTTAAGGAAATTAAGGAGAAGTGATTCTGGAAAGGATAAAAGTATGAAGGGTATGTAGAAATTTGGGGTCAGTGTGAAACATGTTTCTCCTGCTGGTGGGCAGACGCAACCACCGCCAAGACCTAGTAAAACCACACCCCATGAACCCGGACACACCTGCTAAGACACCAAACGTGACCTATCAGAAGTTTAGTTATCAAATGAATGCTTCCCGGGGTGGGGTTGTGGAGGCACCCATACCCGCCTCCCAATATGAGTTGTAAATAAGGACAGCAAACTTGTTCAGATGTGGAAGATTTGTTTGGTACAAGTGTAGATCCGTTGAGTTATTCTGGCTTGGTCAGCAGCGAAAAAGTTTCCCTAATATTTGTATTTTTAATTTTATGTGAATATCGTTTAAGATTCCCAACAGCTAGAAGCCAATGGGACTAAGGCATTAATGATAAATGAAAAATGTTTCGCAACAATTTTAATTATTTTTTTATCATGTTGAATACATTGTATTATTTTCCTTTTGTAGGTTGTTTGGATTGCGATAATTTAGACATTTTAACAACGATGAAATTAAAAATGATTCCGTCGTAAAACGTGCTACAGTAAAGTGAGTAACGCGTGTTAATAGATAAGTCGTGGCGGGCACATAAACATTATATATATAATAAAAGCGGAATTATCAATAAATATAATGAAGTGTAGCGGAGGACGGAGCATCCGATCACTTGCCGCTTTATTTTCGGAGTATGAAAATAAATGCACCATAAAAGAGTGTATACTTAAAATTTTCAAATCCCAGAGGACTTTAAATACTTTGTTTAAATTTGCTCTCCATTTTACAGGAAATTGACAAAGCACCTTAAGACTCCGCAGTTAGCGTACAAAAAAGAAAAAGAAGTTTAAGAAAAATAGAGCAAAAATATCCCAACAAATGATAAACTTTTAATTTTTTTTTATGATAAACTAATGGTTATAAGAAAAAAGTTTTTTATGAATAGCACAAAGGATGACAAATTATTAAAAGCAATAATTATTAAAAATAAATAAGCAGTAATTGTTGATTGATGTACTAGTACATATTAAATTATTTGGCGTAAATTAGTAGTCCGGAGCACCTGACTGGACATCAGAAGGCACGGGTTTAATTCCCGTCAGCAGCATTTATTTTTATTCGGGAGATATTTTCAATTTGTATGGATATTTCAGGCGACTAATGATTATAATTTGTTATAAGCTTTTAAATTAATATACTCTGATTTTTTTCGTTTACATTTTTCATCGAGGTAATTTCATATAGTTACCGATTAGGCTCGGCAAATGTGTTTCAAATAATAAAATTACAGCAAATATCTGGTATAGATGTGAGCGATTTTATTTATTTGTGTCTTAAATTGTACCATAAAGGTCATTTATCATGATTTTAGAGGCAAAAATCAAATTAAATCTTCCCAACATAAAACTTCTGCAAAGGGATACTTTTGACTTATTTTCTATTGAAAGATAAATTGATTGCTGAAAACGGGAGAAATTTTACAAGTAAGCATTTGAAATTCATAAATATCCCATCAAAATTATTAAAGACAACCGTTACAACAATACTAAAACCAAGCTCTTAGAGGAGTGGAGTTGTCAACACGGTATACATCTACATACATCGCACACACTAATGAGGTAGCGCCACACGGCATGATACCCAAAAAAAAAAGTGGGTGTGTCAAGCCTACGCAAGACAGAAGTGAAACTTCTAGTATTCCTCTCTCTCTATTTTCATTTCATCATCTCTATTTTCTCTCTTAGGTTAGTTTGAAAATTAGAGGTTAAATAATTCAACGACGAAGCATGGATTTGCTTTTTCTAATATTTTCTTATAGATGAATGACGTTCGATTAATGTATAGTTCCAAAAATTTTCAATTTATTCACAAGTATACAATATTACATAAATAACAATATTACAATTAAAAATTACAAAGAAATTACAATGACAATGATGTGTTCATCACCTCTATCTCGTCACTACTCATTTTTAACACTGAAATTCTGTACCAAACCGTATGAACCACAATCAATTACGTATTTCACTCGTATTACACTCACGACGCAGTATACTAACCAAGCAGCTGATGCTTGGCGTGGCGCAGTTCGCTGGTGTCTGAGAGAGAGGAAAGAAGAGAAGAGAGAGAACGTTCGTGAGCGGCTCCCCCACCTCAACAAGCGCATATGGTGAGAGAGGGACAGTGAACGGTGAGCGGTGGTGGGGGTACCCGCATTTTCGTGTCGATCCTGACTCGGTTTTACTCCGTCCCCGAAAATCCATTACGCGCCTAAAGAAGTTTCACTTCAATAAATCACTAAGAGTATTTAAAATACGTTTTTCGAGTATATTTGAAAAAAACAACGAATCGATTTGGAATTGAATTCCAACCGGGACTATTTGATGACATGATATTTTTTGTGTGTAGTGCCGAGGGGTACCCGTCTTCTGTCTCCATTCCATGTTAGTATTTATGATTGCGTTAGAGTGTTTGTAACGCACTGGGTTCCAATAGTGGCTCATCTCCGTTAAAGTGTTTGTAACGCACTGGGTTCCAATAGTGGCTCATCTCCGTTAAAGTGTTTGTAACGCACTGGGTTCCAATAGTGGCTCATCTCCGTTAAAGTGTTTGTAACGCACTGGGTTCCAATAGTGGCTCATCTCCGTTAAAGTGTTTGTAACGCACTGGGTTCCAATAGTGGCTCATCTCCGTTGGTTGTGTTTCGTAGCACATTATCAAATGAGCTCTGTGGTGCAATATTTCACACCAGATCGGTATTTAAAACAGGGAGAAAAAAGAGACGCGCTCTTCCCCAGTCTGGCCTCAATAAGTATTCCAATAGATATAAATCTTATTGTATTTAACCTTAGGTGGCTAAACTGCGGAGGATGCAGGGAAACAAAGAATCTAAACTGGTTAATTTTAATGATCGAGGAAAAATATCCACATGTTCTGTGTTTGTTTAAATAAAACCATTTTTGAGAATCACAAAAAGAAAGTTATATTAACTTAGCAATTATGAAGAACAGCAATGTGTATGTCAATAACATCACATTTGTTAAAGTAGCTAAATGCATTTGTATCAGTAACATTATCGATAAAAACTCTCATAATTTCGACAAAATAAAAGGAAAGGTGATGAGAAAGGGGAAAGTGGTGAAGAATGTTTTCAGATGTAGTCACCAAATATGGCTAAAGTCATTTTAATTAACGTTTCGATTCTGACTGTTGATTGAAAGTACTGACCACTCGATGCAAAATTTAAATTGATATTTTTACACCTGGTTTAACACAGAATTAGCAGTAATTTTCGTCTCATTTTGTGTGCAAAATTTCATCAAGGAGTATCAGAATTCTGCTTAAAGGGGTTGAAAAAAGGGGTAAAGGTGGTTGTTTGAAATGTCACCTAGACAGTGACCTTCCTTCTGTTTTGAAGCAGTGTTTAAAATTTTATAAATCTCGAAATAAAACTGCAGATTTGTTTAAAAAATACTCTCAAACTTACACCGGAACTCTTCTCTTTATACGGGATGTATAGGCACGTACCAGACAAACTTTAACCAGCTATTCCTTAGCATATTTGGAGTAAAAAATCTTATGTGCACTTTGCTGTCCGCTAACGTTTTTTTTTAATAAAAAAATTACTATTCATATTTTCACCACATGTCACCACTGTTTTATCCTTTGTCAAAGTTTGAAAACCCATCTGGCAATATTTTATTCGAATTCCGTTGAATAATGTACGTGTGTACCTATATTGGCGCGCTTTTACAATCACAACGAAATGGCACGGCACTATTCGTCTCATTTTTAACTATTATTATTAAGTGTGTGCGAAAGAGCGAAGACGCTTTTCGACATACTTACTTATAACAGCTGTTGAACACGAAAAGCAATGCCAATGACATTGATTGAGTGTGGAAATTTTTAATTTTTTTGTTTTTAATTGAAAAAAAATGCTACCGGACAGCAAAGTGCCCATAACATTTTTTACTCCAAATGTGCTAAGGAATAGCTGGTTAAAGTTTGTCGGGTTAGTGCCGATACACCCTATATACAATAACAGTGAATAAATTGTGAAATAATGCAAATCAATAAAATGAAATTTATTTGCGCAAGTTTTTTTAAACCCATCCTCTTTCTTCATTCCATCTTAGTATTTAACCTTTCGCTTATTGCCTTGCAAAATGCTGGGCCAATAAAATATTATGGGCTTAAAGCTTGCACTCAGTGCTCACTGCTTAGTGCTCAGCGCTAAGATCAGATTGCCTTAGCCCGCGTTGCCCGGGCCCACATTGCCCTGTTGCTCGTTCTGCCCGTTCTGCCCGTCGCGCATTTCTTTTGCTTTTCCTTTACGCTTTTTATTAGCTCTATACTATTATAAACTTGGAAATAGCACCCTTGTAACTCTTCTTCAGTAAAGCATTTAGTAGTCAGCGATATTAACATATTTAATTTAATAAATCCACCTATATATTTTGTGCAGCACAGTCGCTTTTCAAAAATTTCAAATAAAGCAGGGAAGTTTACAGTGAGGTTCTGATTTCTGTTATGATCCTTGATGTATGGTAGTGAAGCATGGTACAAGGCTGAACGAAAGTAGACAGAATGCAGTTAAAATGAGATCGCAGTGGATTTTAATCTTTTATTCAATGACCAACCAAACAGTAGTAGAACATGATAATTACGAACAAAGGAATAATAATAATAACAACAGGAACATAAGTGTTATTGAATAAGAAGATATTACTAATAAATCTCAACAGAGAATGCCTCTACACCGGAACGATGCCTCTAACCACTCGGCCATTGGGAATTAATTATTACACCTAGTTACAAACTAATTAATGAAATAAAAGAATATTTTTTGTTTAAAACCACGAATTTTTATTAATTTTAAGACCGAGCGGTTTCGCTACACTCGAGCATCGTCAGGGTACAAAATTAAACTGTTAGTTATCAGTTATTAGGTATCAGTTGTGAGGTATCAGTTTAATTTTGTACCCTGACGATGCTCGAGTGTAGCGAAACCGGTCGGTCTTAAAATTAATAAAAATTCGTGGTTTTAAACAAAAAATATTCTTTTATTTCATTAAAATGTTAAACCACAAAGTGATTGCTTTCTACGAAAATACAAACTAATTCTTTAATCGAATCAAATCAAATAGAATCATTTAAAAAAGATAGCTACCAAAAAATAGGAAAAAATAGTTGCAAGATAAAACTGTTCTTAATTTGAAATAAGAGATCGTCAAAAATGTCGTATAATGATTAGGCCTGAATAGCCGAGTGGTTAGAGACGTTGTCCTGGTAAGATGGAGATCCTGGGTTCGGAAACCGAGTTGACCAGCACCGTTTTATTTTTCTGTATCATGTTTCGTTTCCATTTATTATAATTATCTTCTTCTTCAATGATATATTACATTGATGGGTATAACCTTTAAACGTTATTAGGAAAAGTTAGTCCAATAAAAACCGAAAATTATTTTTGTTTTACATTTCTATTCCATCATTTGTGAAGCTGCGAGTTATTGGTGGCTGACGGGTTTGAGTGCCTTGGTGTTGGTGGGCCAGTTCGGAGATGTCATATCCAAGTAATCTGCTTCCCTAATTTTAGTTATCTTCTTGGTTTGGGCAAGTACTCGTAACCTTCAAGATTATTTGTTTGATAAACATTTAAGACCGTAAAATGAATGAATAGATCTAAAAATAATGCAAGGCCAGGACACGAAACGAACAATATGAAGAAAAGGATGATTGGATGGTTTGAAAACGTAAAGTACAGACAGGAAAACAGCTATAACACAGTTACGAGACCCCTGGGCTCGTGACCCGGGTGCATTTCCGGTAAAGACGGAACTACCAATGTGGATAATAGACAAAAAAATTGCTTTAGTTAAGTCTGAAAAAGGTTTTTTTTTTATTTTATGAATTTTATTAGAAAGAAAGAAGTTGATAAAGGAAAAATTTAAAAAATAACCTCAGTTTTTTACATGATTTAATAATTTTCTAACTGTACAATAAATTAATTAGTAGACGCTTATATTTTTTGGAATGGAATTTAGATTGTTATTTTAATTTTAATAACGAAAATCTAGGAAAAGTTACAATTTACTCAAATGGTATTTTTTGGTTGATATAATGACTGGTTAGTGGAAAAAAGTAATCTAAAATAGTGATTTCATTGACAGCTTCACCCTGTTTACTAAAAAACTCATCGCAAGGCATTTTCGAATGAACAAATTAATCAGGACTCACAACTCACAAATTAAAACAAGTAGATGTAATAGTGCTGGAATATTTTATTATTATTATTATCTATTAGATCGAAGCATTGTTCTTAATTAAGGTAATATTTAAAATAAATAAAGTTTTTCCCTTTACTATACAAAATACGAAACTTTATAAAGTGTCTGCGAACTCGTATTCCATCAAATAGCAGTTTCTTCCAAAGAATGTTTCCAAATATCAAAACTTTTCCCAAATTCCCAGTACTTTCTACAAAAATTACGATGATTTTTTTTTTCTTTTTTGGTTGATGAATAAATTCTTTAAAATTGTGTTTTTCGATTTGCCACCAAGACGACATGTTCCTTTTTGTACGTGAATATGGCGTTGTTGACGTCACACGGCTGAATGTCGGTGACAGCTGTCTTACCATCCCGTACGGTTTTGATGAAGTTGTAGCCAGTTGAAACCGTTTCGGAATGAGCGGTTTTATATAGTTTTAAAAATAAATATTTAGGAAGGAAATATATTTTTTATATTATTTTGTTCATAAAATAATGGTATTTAATTAGTAGGGCCCAGAATCTTACATTATACTGTCTACACTTAATACAAAATAACTATAATGTATTGGTCACCATGAAACAGGCAGTTGTCAAGTATGGTGATTAAATGTATCAATGTCTTGTAAATTTCAAATAAATAAAAAATAAAATTGAGACACTGAAAATTAATATTTTTTAGAATAATCAATTGTTTGTGAGATAGGTGTTTTCTTACTGATAAAAATAACCCTTTGAATTAAAAATCAAATAAGAAAAAAATCTAAATTAGTAAGCAAAAACAAAAGTTTGTTCACGAAAAATTTTGTAATAATTGTTTGTGCTTAAAATATGGTCCACAAGTGGAAACACAAGTTCGGTACTGAAAGGGTTAAAATAAGTATAAACAACGAAACAAAGTAAACAGAGATAAGTGAGGAGAACGTATAATAGAAAAGGACTTGCACAAGGATAATACTTCTAAAATTTATCTGATACACACATATAATACATGTATACCCATTTCTCATACTCAAATAGAAATGTAATATGTTGTTTCTTCAATTAAGGTTGTCGTTTTATTGGCCTAAAATATTTTAATATGCACATTTAATAAGATTTAATATGGCCACAAACAATTGGCACAATAATATCCTGTTATATAATTAAATGAATAGAGATCAGAACCAGAAAATAAACTTCAAATCTTCCCCAAACTTTTAAGGGTGCCTTTCCATTGTTTGTGTAAATTCCCCATTATTCGCCTGGTACAATATATTTTATTACATTTGTGGGTTCGATAATAATGGATACATTATTTCCGCTCCACGAAAGGAAGAGAGTTATTATTCATGGCTGATGTATTGCGGTGTGTAGAGATTTAAGATAAGTCAAGTGATTCCTGCGAACACGAAGGAAACAATTTAGCACCTCCGCGTTTAATTAACGATAAGATGGCTGCAATGTTCGTTAACCAGCTTCAAGTGGTCAGAGGTCAATTGTTATTAAAATTACTTAACCGTCGGTTTAATTGTCGCGCGCAAAGGTCACATTTCTACAGGCGTTTGTAGGAATTTACCTTGTTAGTTATTTGATTGATTTTATTGTTGCTTTATTCGATTTGTCAGATGAAGAAATGGGATAGAATGGAACTAGAGTCTAGCGTACAATAATCTTTCCGATGTAATATCGGTAGTAAAAGGACAGTATAATAAAGTCATGAAAAATGATGAACAAAAACTACAGTAAATAGGTTACGTAGGTGAGGTTTAAAGGTTAGTTTTTTTAATCGTTTTCAATGACTATTGCTTTTTTAAGGATGTGTCGATTTGTCACTGTATTAAGTTATCATTGAAGCACTCCATCTATGAGTATAATACAAATTTGAAATATTAAAAACGTTTTGTTGCAAGTGACTAGTAAAATTATTCGGGAATCGGAAGTCCAAAAACGTTCCTCTTCAGTGTAACGTAGGTATGATGAATTTTTGATGAAGTGGCTAATAGATATCATCAAACGTACTAATTTTGGTTGTATGTGCGTGAAATTTTTACTGCGTTAAATATTAATGCGTGAAATATTACTGCGTGAAATGTTACTGCGTGAAATATTACTGCGTGAAATATTACTGCGTGAAATATTACTGCGTGAAATATAACTGCGTAAAATATTACTGCGTGAAATATTACTGCGTGAAATATTAATGCATGAAATATTACTGCGTGAAATATTACTGCGTTAAATATTATTTCGTGAAAACATTAAGTTCAATTATCTCTTATCTGTTTTGAATTTAACGTATCAATTTTTCGAAGAAAAGTTTTTCTGAAAGCTTATCACTGTGATGTCATTATTTATTTTATTAAAACATAAATAACTTTGTTTACATCACTTTAATAATATTTTACATCACTTTAATAAAGTGATGTAAACAAAGTTATTTGTGTTTTTTTTATTTTTTATTTTTTTTTATTAAAGAAAGCAAGACAAAAATATATATTACAGTAAATAATAAAATAAAATACAGAAAAAAAAACAGAAAAGTTCCAATAAACTACTTTTCAGTAGTTTGTCGATGGCAACTTTTCACATAAAAAAATATCAAAAAAAGATAAAAACTTATTTTACTTAATGACAACAGTGATAACAATAAAAAATAACAATTTGTTTTAAAAATATAAAAACATATACACAACAGTGATAGTATCTACCTATAGTTTGTATTAGAATTTAATATAATTAACGTGTCATTTTCAAAATTAGAACTGCTGGTATGAAAAAATTCAGACAAGCGATAATGTACTGATATGTAATGATAAGATACCTACCCATTTTATAATATTTCAACAGAAATTTACTTTATTTGTCTTTTTCAAAATAATAATTTGTTAAAAACGTATCTTCACTCTATTAATTCATCTAAGGACGGGTTGTTTCGGAAAATTTGAACAATTCATCACATTTCAACATTCATTTTTGGGATCTGTGAACGTCCTATTCAAGTTCTGATATTATATCATTATAGACTAGTTGCTTGACAAAACTGTAATTAAAACAGAACTTGAAAAAATCCTTCACAGAACTTGAAAATCAACATTGAAATTTGATGAATTGTTCAAATTCTCCGAAACAACCCGTCCTTAGTTTCCAACATTAAAAAAAAATACGCATTTCAAACTAATTTATAAAAATATTTTTGGTAACTACTTGATCGCTTGTCTGATATGAATTATACTTCCAATACATAAGTTCCAAATTATAAAATCAAATTTTCATTAAACTTGAATAATTTTACGCATTACGAAAGAATACAATTTCCAATCACGCACCCATGCACCGACAATCGAAATTAGTAGGTTTAATAATGTATTTTAAGAAAATTTGACACTTCAATTGGTTTTAATTATGTTAGTGCTTCGAAATAATTACAAGTGTTTTTGTTTATAATCAATTACAGATATCTTCAGAGTTTAATGCATCCATTAGACAGAACATATTATAATAGATTAAAGATTTGTATTGCGCTATACATTTAATAGTTTTATTAGTCTCAAACCCGGAAAGAGTGGGATTCGATAAAGCCAGAGTATTTCGCTCTCACCAACATTAACCCACTTAGCGCGGTCATGACTTATAACTTCAATTTATATTTTCTGTCAAAACTTTCAAAAGGTTATGCGCAAACAATTATTAAATGTAACTCTTTGTCAACTCGATTGCGAAGTTAATAGAACACTGATTTGTACGAAGCAATAATAATTAGTTTGAGCTTTTCTTTGATATCTTTGAAAGGCAGTGCCTTCAATTATAAGGATTAATCAATTTGTTCGATTAATCTAATACTTCAAGTGTGATTTTGGTTCAGTGGGCGAAGTCATAAATACTTTATTAGTTGTTGCAGGTTCAGCCTACCTAAACCGTTCAGAAAAGATTCGTTTTAACACTGTTAAAGACATCTGGTGAAATTTTCAAGCTAGAAGATCGAGAAAAAAATATCATTGAAGAATAAGATAACAACTAGGAATCGAACCCAGGATCTCTGGTCTTACAGGGACAGGCGCCTTAACCAACTTGACGCCATATTCCAATATCATCTTCCAACTAATTCTTGGTTGTGACCGTTAACTTTTTATTTTTCTGTGTCTTGTTCTGTTTCATGTTTCGTTTAGATTTATTAGTATCTTCTTCTTCAACGATATAAAAATATTTGTTTTATGTTAATTTATAATTAATTCATATTATTTTCAAATTTATAATTATTTCATTTTATTTTATTAATTTAGAATTATTTCATTTTATTTTATTAATCTATTATTCATTCACTTTATTTTATAATTTATTGTATTAGTTTATTGTTATTTGAATTAATACTAATTAATACTAATTTAAATTAATACCGATCGGCTTCGGAAGTATACTTCCGCCTTTAGCACAATGTTATAAATAGTTATTATACCGCTTGATTGGAACCGACCATTACTTCCTAGAAGTCCTAGGAAGACTCTAAACGCATTCATCACGCCTGCTTACGAAAGCAATTGAAATTCACAAAAATAGACAAAACAGGGCTAAGTGTCCGGTATTTGAAGGCTACACCAAAACTAAACGCCAAAAAACACATACATTTTTAATTTAAGTAATTATTTTACTTTAATACTGGCCAGAGGATTAACGCTTGCAACACTGTATCGTGTCTACGTAATAAACAACAACTTCACCACAATATATACCTCAGCTCTGATGATAAGCACCTGCAATGACATATCCCAAAAATAAAAATAAAACATGATTTCGGTGGAAAAAAATGATTTTTTGTCATTTATTGAAGCATAAAGAAACCATGTTTTTGTAAGCATTTTATTTTATAAGAAAACAACTGTACCTAAGTAAAGTATCTAAAAAAATAATTTTCCTTTGATAAATAGCAAAAAAATATTTTTTTTTTTGGTAAACTAATGTTTTTAAGACAAGATTTTTTATGCATAGCACAAAGGGTAACAATTATTTTACAAGCAATAATTATTAGCCTGAAACACTCATCCACATAGCAGTAATTGTTGAATGAAACACTAGTATATATTGAATAATTTCGCGGGTAGGAGATAAGCCGCCATAGCTCAGTGGTCAGAGCTGTCGACCGGAAATCGAAGGGACACGGGTTCGAGTCCCGTTGGCGTCATGTATCTTTTATCAGGAGATTTTTCAATGTGGATGAGTGTTTCAGGTGAATAATTATTGCTTGTAAAATAATAGCAAAAAAGTAATAATAAAAAAAATGATTTTTTTATTATTATAATTACAAACAAGTTTAATATGTTCAACTTGATTTGAAATTGCATAATAGCATTAAAATATAAATAACTTTAAAAAAACATTTTTGAGATCCATGAGATGGGGGAGAAGAAATTTTCCCACAGTTCCAATATATATTTTTTCTGCGTTTTACAGTAATTAGTAATGCCTAATTAAATTTACATTTAATTTTATTAATGTTTCCATATTTTTTTATGAACATTGATAATAATTGAATAAAGAGACTAGAGACTGAGCTCCTACTGAAGTTTGACAACTACATTCCTGAATTCGGTATTGCCCCAACGCGACCCATGCTAAAAAATCTATCTCACTCAAAAGTACATATTTTCTGTGACCGGTAAAAACCATAGAGGGTTATGACCAAAAAACGATCATCATGCAACACTGGTGGGCATTGAAATACTATACAAAAGTTGGCTAAAAAAGGAGGAAGCGCAACATGGCATTATAACCCCAAAATTGATTACGTCAACAACTTACTTTTGCGTAAGCTTAGAAACGTAATAACATCAAAATATTACAATAGAAATTTCCATATGATAAAGTCAACACCTATATGAAAATCCCATAAGTGATAAAGGGTCTGTTTCCACCCACTCTTCCGGTCTAAGCCCCGTTCACACGTGCGAACCATATAATTAAAAGCGCGATCAAGTGTGCCTGGTAGGTCGGCAGGTCGGCTGGCCGGTTGTCTGGCTGCTCCTAATAACGGGCGAGCTTTACAAAGAGTGTTAAAAAGCCTCACGTGGTGCTTATAAACGAGTGTTTTAACGCTGGCACCTTGTAACATACACTTTCGGGAACTATGATTGATTATGTAACTACTATGGTTCCCAACATTCATTCAAATACATTATAATATTTATTACATTTTATTGGAATAACTTTTTTTTATCTAAGATAACGGTCTCAACTGGGAATAGAACAACGTTTAGATTTGTTAGTATTAACTTCATCTTCAATGATATATTACATTGATGGGTATAACCTTCAAAATTTAAAGAAAAGTTGATCCGATAAAAAATGAATATTCATTTAGACTTTTAAAAAAGTCAATAGTTATTTCATATAAATCAAACTCGAATATGTGAATTCGAGATACCTCCTTTGGTTGCAAACCAATTCTTTAGAAGTTTGTGATGATTCAAAAAGATAGCTGCCAAAATATGGAAAAAATTAGTAGCGTGATAATATTGTAAACTCAAATTTGAGATCTACAAATATGACATATAATAATTTGGTCCCAAATGGTCGAGTGGATAAAGACGTTGTCCCATAAGACAGACAAATATCCTGGATTCGATTTTTCATTGAGACCGTTATCTTTTTAATTTCCGTGTCTTGTTCTGTTTCACGTTTCGTTTAGATTTATAATTTTATTATAATCTTATTTTTCAATCGTATAATAATTATATTTACGAATTAAATATTGCAAGGTGGAAGAAATCAGATATCATTTTTATAAAATTGCGCAGAGTAAAAAGTTTTTTAAGGTTATTTACTTTGAAAACTGGCAATAAAAAAATGTCACCGGATTTCAGAGTTTCATTAACAGTTTTTAATCCAAATAATGTTAGAAATCACTGATAAAAATAAGTCAAGTACGTCCCTCAACACCCCTTATGATACTAAAAATTACAATTCTGCATCTACAAATGATTTTATAATTCATTTTATTAAGCTATAATATATACTTTGTTTCTTAGTTTTTGTTTAGTTTTGAAAAGCCCTGATTTGTTCTCATAAACGAGAGATAATAAGGTGTATTCAATTCCTCCCAAGTCAAATACTCATCAGTCAGCGACCTTTGATCACCGTTGCATATTTTTACCATCAATCGTCCTAATTAAAAGTTTTTCTCCAAAGAAACCAAATTGCTAACAACGAGAAATGTCAGAGGAGATGCTGGAATAATAATTGAATCGGAAATATAAAAAACTTATTTCTAAGGAAAATAACGTCGAATATGAAAAATAAAACCCAAATTAGCCTTTGTTAATAAAATTTTAATGGCATAATATTTTAAATATTAATTTTGAAGGTTAAACCTATCAATGTAATATACCTATATCATTGAAGAAAAACATTCAACCTATCAATGTAATATACCTATATCATTGAAGAAAAACATTCAACCTATCAATGTAATATACCTATATCATTGAAGAAAAACATTCAACCTATCAATGTAATATACCTATATCATTGAAGAAAAACATTCAACCTATCAATGTAATATACCTATATCATTGAAGAAAAACATTCAACCTATCAATGTAATATACCTATATCATTGAAGAAAAACATTAAACCTATCAATGTAATATACCTATATCATTGAAGAAAAACATTAAACCAATCAATGTAATATATCTATATCATTGAAGAAAAACATTAAACCTATCAATGTAATATACCTATATCATTGAAGAAAAACATTAAATCTATCAATGTAATATACCTATATCATTGAAGAAAAGCATTTAACCTATCAATGTAATATACCTATATCATTGAAGAAAAACATTAAACCTATCAATGTAATATACCTATATCATTGAAGAAATACATTCAACCTATCAATGTAAAAGTTTTTCTCCAAAGAAACCAAATTGCTAACAACGAGAAATGTCAGAGGAGATGCTGGAATAATAATTGAATCGGAAATATAAAAAACTTATTTCTAAGGAAAATAACGTCGAATATGAAAAATAAAACCCAAATTAGCCTTTGTTAATAAAATTTTAATGGCATAATATTTTAAATATTTATTTTGAAGGTTAAACCTATCAATGTAATATACCTATATCATTGAAGAAAAACATTCAACCTATCAATGTAATATACCTATATCATTGAAGAAAAACATTAAACCTATCAATGTAATATACCTATATCATTGAAGAAAAACATTAAACCTATCAATGTAATATACCTATATCATTGAAGAAAAACATTAAACCTATCAATGTAATATACCTATATCATTGAAGAAAAACATTCAACCTATCAATGTAATATACCTATATCATTGAAGAAAAACATTAAACCTATCAATGTAATATACCTATATCATTGAAGAAAAACATTAAACCTATCAATGTAATATACCTATATCATTGAAGAAAAACATTTAACCTATCAATGTAATATACCTATATCATTGAAGAAAAACATTAAACCTATCAATGTAATATACCTATATCATTGAAGAAAAACATTAAACCTATCAATGTAATATACCTATATCATTGAAGAAAAACATTAAACCTATCAATGTAATATACCTATATCATTGAAGAAAAACATTAAACCTATCAATGTAATATACCTATATCATTGAAGAAAAACATTCAACCTATCAATGTAATATACCTATATCATTGAAGAAAAACATTCAACCTATCAATGTAATATACCTATATCATTGAAGAAAAACATTAAACCTATCAATGTAATATACCTATATCATTGAAGAAAAACATTAAACCAATCAATGTAATATATCTATATCATTGAAGAAAAACATTAAACCTATCAATGTAATATACCTATATCATTGAAGAAAAACATTAAATCTATCAATGTAATATACCTATATCATTGAAGAAAAGCATTTAACCTATCAATGTAATATACCTATATCATTGAAGAAAAACATTAAACCTATCAATGTAATATACCTATATCATTGAAGAAATACATTCAACCTATCAATGTAAAAGTTTTTCTCCAAAGAAACCAAATTGCTAACAACGAGAAATGTCAGAGGAGATGCTGGAATAATAATTGAATCGGAAATATAAAAAACTTATTTCTAAGGAAAATAACGTCGAATATGAAAAATAAAACCCAAATTAGCCTTTGTTAATAAAATTTTAATGGCATAATATTTTAAATATTAATTTTGAAGGTTAAACCTATCAATGTAATATACCTATATCATTGAAGAAAAACATTCAACCTATCAATGTAATATACCTATATCATTGTAGAAAAACATTAAACCTATCAATGTAATCGTAATTGACCATAATCTTAGATGGACACATCACATCAAACAAATCACAAATAGACTCTTCAGAACAATACACATTTTCCTAAACATAAGAAACATATATAAAATAAAACAATTATTAATACAATATATTATGCACTATGCCAATCAATAATAGATTATGGAATAATTGCTTGGGGAGGAGCAACAAACGCAGCTACCGCTCAAATAGAAATCGCACAGAAAACGATATTAAAGGTAATAGGTACTCAAAAAACATAAACTAACCGACACAGACCAAATATTTAAAAGCTGTGACATACTTGATATACGCCAATTATATGTTAAAACTCTACTAAACTACATTTTCGACCAAAAAAACAAACCCCAACAAACACAAAATATCACTAATAGACCGGTCTGAAAAGCGTATAAAAAAAACATAAAAACTCCAACGGTAAAAACTACCTTTGGACAAAGACACCATAAATACCACGCTATTAAAGCATTCAACAGTCTTCCACTTAAAACAAAAATTGAGGAAAATAAAAATAAATTCAAACACAAAATAAAAAAATGGATTAAAGAACAAAAAAGACAATAGTTCCAAATTTCTATAACATAAAAGAATAACACGCAACACAAAAAAATATATAAAACACGCAACACGCACAAACACATAAATCATTATAAATGCCGATTTCCATTCTCTTTTAATATTTTTATTTTAGTGTGAAAATTAAATTTTAATTTCTAATCTTTATTTTTAGTTTAAATTTATCTTTATTTTAATGTTGTTCGTATTATATTCGTATATTTTAAAATGGGGGCCTCAGTACGGGTAAATAACCCAGTGAGGCCAACATTACTGAATTAAGATATGAAATACTGTAAAATAATGTATCAATAAAAAAAATAAAAATAAAATATATATATATATATATATATACCTATATCATTGAAGAAAAACATTAAACCTATCAATGTAATATACCTATATCATTGAAGAAAAACATAATATTGATAAATCTAAACGAAACATGAAAAAGAACAAGTTTAGTCACAAAAATGTAACGTTCTCAACTGAACATCGAACTCTGGATCTCTGTCTTACCGGAACAATGCTTTAGTTATTATTTCGTTAAGACAGAGATCCTGGGTTCGATTCCCAGTTGGGACCTATACATTTTATTTTTCTGTGTTTCGTTCTGTTTTGTTGTCCAAAGAAGCAGTCCGCAATAGAGGCTGGTGCCTACCCTGTGAGTGTACGAGAGTGAGGCGTAGAACTGACAGAAAAAGGACGAAAGTAGACTAATGCTGTATAAATGAGATCCCTAAGGTGTATGTGTGGTAAAACCATGCATGATCGTGTTACATTTCACAAGTGAATGTAGGAATTCAAGAAGAATGTAAGCGTAGTGAGTAAGATTAAGCAATGGATGTTTAGATGGTTTGACAAATGGCTGTGATCTTTATGAAATATATTTTTCATAAAATAAATAAAACCTTTGTTTCCGTGTAACTTTACACGGAGATAAATGAGGATTGCTATTTTTCCTACTAAAATATTTATTCCTTTAATACATGCATTGGCCCTGATAATATATAATGACGAAATGCATAAATCTTATTGTGACATTGTTTTTCACTAAAAGTTTAACATGAATCCAATTAATTCATTCGATATGGCCCTAAATCCGATTTTTAATAAATTAGCAAAATTTTATATCAGTAAGTTTTCTCCGTTAACGAAGTAATTTTAGTTTAAATTATTTTCACAATCATTCAAACACACGCCGTATCTCTAATTTTCACAGTCATTCAAACACACGCCGTGTCTCTGTTTTTCACAATCATTCAAACACGCGCCGTATATCTGCTTTTCACAGTCATTCAAACACGCGCCGTATATCTGCTTTTCACAGTCATTCAAACATACGCCGTGTCTCTGTTTTTCACAATCATTCAAACACGCGCCGTATATCTGCTTTTCACAGTCATTCAAACACGCGCCGTATATCTGCTTTTCACAGTCATTCAAACACACGCCGTGTCTCTGTTTTTCACAATCATTCAAACACGCGCCGTATATCTGCTTTTCACAGTCATTCAAACACACGCCGTGTCTCTGTTTTTCACAATCATTCAAACACGCGCCGTATATCTGCTTTTCACAGTCATTCAAATACACGCCGTGTCTCTGTTTTTCACAATCATTCAAACACGCGCCGTATATCTGCTTTTCAGTCATTCAAATACACGCCGTGTCTCTGTTTTTCACAATCATTCAAACACACGCCGTATATCTGTTTTTCACAATTATTCGAACACACGCTGCATCTTTGTTTGTATTAACAAATACGATCGATCATAAGTATAACATTATGTTCCCCAAAAAACTCTTAGTGAATGAAAATAAATGTTTCAAATTTTAATAATTTATTCTAGAATCAACGACCCTTAAAATAATTTTAGAAAGTAAAAACATTTTTCTTATCTCGTAAAACTTATGAAGAAGGTTAACCTAAAAAAAACAGCTTAAAAAGCATCCAAGTAGGTAAGTACCAAACGATACCAAACCTAAACGTAAGTCAATTTATATTCATTAATATGTTTTTATTTTTAATCGTTCTCCAAGTCGATGTCCTTATAAAAATATAAAACAAATATAAAATAAAAATAATTGATTAGCGATTTGTTAGCAGGTATTGTATAATTTAACCCGCCACGCCACGGTAAGTGACCGATAATAGCATGTAAGTTAGTTGGTAGCATAGACATATGAATATTAGTAGACCTGCCCTAAGTGATTAAAAGCGTATTATCCCCACTCCCCATACCGGTTCCATTGGAGCCGGCTGTGCTCGCGTATGGCCTCAAGTGAAATTTGAAAACGTGACGTCATCATTCTTGTGCGAACTATGGTCGAGGCATCATCGGTTCATTTTACGAAATAACACGGCAAAATGTTGACTTGTACTATGAAAACTTGTAAAAATAGATGTGAAAAAGAGAATAAACCCAATTGTCGTATTACATTCCATATATAAGCATTATTTTACTTTATTTTAAGCATATTCACATCGTCTAATATGAATCAGTTGTTACTATCACATCGAGAAACGTCTGGACGCGAAACACAAAGCTGGTTGGTTGCTGGGAAGTAAATTATGAACATTTATAAAAGTGTCTTAACTAAATACTTAAACGAAATATTCGACTCTGAAAATAGAACCGAATTTTTTTGCCGAATTTGGACTTCGCAAATTTGTTCATAACGTGGCGAGTAATTTGCGCTCCCATGTAAAAATGTCTATTCATTCAAAAGCAGATTTTACTTTTAAGAAGTAAATGGTGATATTATAATGCGAGATGCCTATTTACTGTCAGATTGATTTATTGACGAATCACAGTCAGCTTCACTCCCTTCGTTCTTCAACAGTTGATTTTACCCCTCGCCATTATCTTCTCGTCTATTAATTCCTATGTCTGTGGTTGGTAGCAAGTGCAGATATATGGATCTGTTCGATGGATCCGATGTGCCGTTAGTTGCAAACAGTTCGCGGACGAGAAATATTATAATATTTTGATTAACTAGGTACAAGGTATAGACGGAGCGGAGTGCAGTCAATATTAATTAGAAGTACTTGACAAAGCGAAGGATGTATCGGAGGAGTTAACAACCTTTTGTCTGTGATATCATCTAAGAACTATCTTGTCAACATGCGCTCGTTGGTCATTGGTCTAACTTAGTCTGAAATATTATAAAATACCCACATTTCAGTATTTCTGGAATATTTAAATACAAATTTGCAGTCAAATGCAGGTAGAGGTCGAAAAAGCGCTGGGAAGGCTTTGGTATGACCAATGCAGAAAATACTATATTACGTCTGGTCGACAAATTGTTTGAGATGATATTATCTATGAATGTGGATTTTCCATCAAAGTTAAAACCGTTTTGAAAAAAGGTTTTGATGGTAAGGTAGTTTTATGTTTTACATAACTCCAACAACTAATGTTTTATTCTTTTATGAAACAATTATTTATTTATTTATTATTAATTAATTATTTGGTTAATATGAATTTAGTAAGATAGTTTTTTTTAGTTGGGTGGTTTCTGTTTCCGTCTGTATTATTTGGTATAATATTTTCTAATTCAAATCTCCCTATGTTTTGTTCCCATGTTTTTATTTGAGTTTCAAATGTTTTAAAGTTATTGTGATTTTTAAATGAGAGTGGGATTTTATTGAAGCGTTTAGTACCATAGCATAAAAAGCTTTTTTGTCCAAATATTGTATTCGTAGTTGCTTGTTAGATTGGTTTTTTCCCTTGATATCCAGTATTCCTAATATTAATGTTTGTAGTTATTTCTTATTTTTTTTACTATAATCTAATTCTAAATAGGAGGCCTTGAGGTTGATCTCAAACCATCTCTAGGGAAGCCATAGTGAGGGAATTTTTAAGGAGAGTACCAAGTAACACATGGTTTGAAAATTCGGCTATCATAGAGAACACTAATTTATTGGCTCCAGATTATTATCTCCGTCACTGACAGCATACATATATTGTCCTATATATCAGGTTGCCAATGGCCATGCCGGTAGGGAGGGAAAAGTTGATTTTGAAAAGAATCAATTCGGATATCGATATATTTAGCATCAACGAAGCTGCCTTTAAAAGGCGAGCTCTGTTACTACGAGTATAGCTGATACCTACACACTGTTCATAGTTATGTAATTCTTCTTTACAAATATATAAACGCACTACCATGATAATTTTTGTACTGTTTTAAAAATAATAAACTGAATTGAATTGAAAGGACCTGTATCTGGGTGTTGAAGAGACTCGCATGGTGGGGCAAGTAAACATACAAAACTGCTTCAGGTATCTTGGTAGTTCCAGCACAAAAGTCACTACCTAACTATACAGATGGGGCGCTTGAACAAGATAGCGTAGGATCTAGACGGACTCTATTATGGAGTACCCTTAGATAGTTTTCAGTTTTAAAAAAAGCCCGTTGGTTCGCGATCTCCGATGTTAGGTTTGATGTTGCAATCTCTCGACGCAGTCTACCTCTGCAGGTAGCTGTCTAGAGGTCCAAAGTACCATATGGCCAACAGGACCAGCTTAAAAGAGACCGCATTAGGAAAGCCACAGCTAACAATAACGGAATGATAATAAAACACTCTGAATTATGAGCATCAACTGCGGAAGCCGTATAATAATACTTGTACATTCATTGTTGGGCGAATAAAATATGCACAACTTAACTTTGAGTGATACGAACGTTTAATAATCTGAACGCTACGGTGTTTGAGCAATGCCTCAAGTGTAATGGAGAACTGAGAACTTATATTATTAATTCAATCGCTTTGTCGCATTGTTGTTTGATATCAGATTATAGATTAATATTTGTCTTGATTAATTTAGCAAGAGATATTCGATTATTACCGTTCTTTGTGATTGTAACACAGGGGTTATTATGGCATACGAAACACATGACCAACAACTATTTCACATCCTTCACTTAAAAACTAACTACACAGAACATTCATTTTTCAGAAAGACTTCCACAAATTTTTTTTTATTTGGTACAATATTTTTTTACATTTCAAAGTTTTCCAGTAATGTTGGCCTCACTGGGTGGCTTGCCCGTGCTGAGGCCTTCATTTTATAATATGAAAATATAATGTAAATACAATCTACAATATAAGATAAAATAATACATTTAATATATAATCTTGTGTGTTTGTGAGTGATGTGTGTTTATTTTGGTTTTGTGTGTTACGTGTAGGTTTTATTTTTATTTTATGCTATGACATTTTGGTAATATTGTCCTTTTTGTTCTTCCATTTTGTAATTTTGTGTGTGAATTTATTTTTATTTTCCTCAATTTTAATTTCAATTTTTAGACTGTTGAAAGCTTTTATAGCATGGTATTGGTAGTGTCTCTGTCCAAAGCTTGAATTTGCTGTCGGAGTTTTTATTTTTTCTTTGTACGCTTGTCTAACTGGTCTGTTAGTGTTATTTTGTGTATGTTGAAATTTATTTTTTTTTGTCAAAAATGTAGTTTTAAATAACATCTTTTATAGGTTAATTTAAAAAATGTATATTAGAAAACAATAAATCAAAACTTTGACTTCTAACTTTAAATTTTTAAGTTATTTTTTTCAATTTCACTATGTTGTTTTTTTTCTTAGTTTTGTTTATCTTCGATCAATTCGTTAAGAATGTTTCATGATATATGTCTTATTTTAATATAATTTAATTTTACCAGAATATTTTTTTTCTATAAATTCCACATTATGTTTTTCTTTAATCAATAGTATTTTCAACTCTGTTAATTTTTTTTTAATAAAATATGTGCAATGAATTGTATGATCCCCCAATTAACTGAAAAAAACCCTTGAATTGGGGTTTTAAACAAATGTTGTGTGATTACCGCACGAGTGTCACACCTGTCTGATGGGAAGATAGTATCCCCAATTTTGTATATTTAAAAACTGGAAATAGAGATGAGAAAGAGATGGGAAATGGGAAGGTTGGGTTAGGTTAGGAAAGGTAGTACCTGGCAATTCAGATTTTTTCTTTTTGACCGTGCCATGTCTTTCAAGTAGGTATATTCTTCTCACTCATTTCTATGTCTATCCACTCTATATGTTTGTTGATAATATTGTAATAAACGTCCCATAAATTAACATATTTCAAATCAGTTTATGTATTTATGTTCACAAAATGTAAAATAATTGTGTAATAGGTGCGATATTCAATTAAGTATTACCTACTAGGCGTACATGGCAATAATGGCGCATTAATACCTGGGCTTGTAATTGTTTTTAACTGAAGGCAATATTGCCATTGAGGCAGTCACCGTTGCATTGGTAACATTGAAAGATGCATTTATTTATTACTGAACCCACTTAATATACGATTATACCCGCTGAAGCGAATTGGTGCAATGAGAAGGGTTCAATTCAAGGCTGTCTCAGCAGGCATATTGGAAGGCCAAAATCCAGGGATTGTGGAAAAATTTTCGTAAATTTTCTTTAAATATTGATTACCTATTTGAATTGCTCATGGCATGATAATGTAACAGTTCCATGAAAGTACTAATAAATCTTTCTGTTTCGTCATTACAACCAGTGGCGGCTCGTGACTTTTGGGTGTACTAGAGAGCTAATATTACAAAAAATGGCATTATTGATGTTGTTGTACCTGAAAAAAGATTTTCAGGGAATTCGTGCGGCGCACGGACAAACAGAAATTTCCTGAAAATCTTCATACTAAAATCAACAATGCCATTTTTTATTATTTTTAATTCCAATTAAATTAATGCCATTTTTTCATTTTTATATTAGCACTCTAGTAAACCCAAAATTCACGAGTTTTAATTAACAACTTCCATTGTTTAGTATTGAATCAGTTTTATAATTATCCCCCATTCCAATTCCTACCCAAATTGCTTTTCCTTAGAAGAGAGAAGCTCAAGGCAAGAGTTATTTTCTTTTATGTACTAATAATCGTCGTCATTAAAAGTTGGATATAATTTCACCCCTCAAAAAAAATTATCTCGTCTGTAAAATAATAAAATTACCGTCCCAAAGTTAAATACATTGAAAAATGTCGTTTGGTGATTGCAAAACAGTTTGTGTTGTGATAACAACGGTGCTTATTAGATGTACATCTACGTATTATTAATAGGGCCCACAGAACCTTTCAGAAACCACCAGATCTTCCAAATGAAACAAACATCATTCACAAGGTAAAGGCTTCTTTTTCTCCACACGTCTTTTTTGATATTAAAATTATTATTTTGATTATTTTACTCATTACAAATACTAAACGTCGGTACGCTATATCAATAACTATTGTGGTTAATGTTATAGTTTTTCCTTTTAAAATACATCTATTTTTTAACTTTAATTTATTTAACTTTGTTTTCAACAGTAAATTGATGCATATCTTGGAAGGGAAAATCAACCCACTTCCTGACATTTGATAGAGCTGAAACTCTGCGTAAACACTATTACTTGATAAAAATGCATTCTATCTTGGGTGGTATTAACTGATACGATGATACTAAATTCGATGGCCTTAGCGAAATTAATATAAGCAATGGATGTCGGTTTTATCCGATTGAGATTTGGCTCATGTTCCTTGGCAGGAAGGTTCAATCCCCAGTTAAAGCATATTTTTCTTAGTTTTAAAAACATTTGAAAATGGATAATTTGTACTTAAAAAACTTTGTTTTTTACGGGTTGATTTTACTGATTTATTTTCGTCAGCCAGTTTATGAAATGCGACAATCTGTTAAGGCGATGCACTACGTCGTGTAATATTTTAAATTGAGCCGCTATCAATAACACCCCTTACGTATAAGGCGATAAGGTTTAAATTCCCGCTTAGCACCATCCGCCTGTTTTGATTTATGCATGAAAAAAACATGCCCAAAAAGTGCCTTTTATTTTATTTTGTGGATGTTCAGGCATAAATATTTAATTTTTTTCGATCATTTTATAAATATCCTAATTTGCCACATTATAAAATAAAATCATAACCGAAAATGGGTTCGTAAGTAGGGGACTTTGAACTTTAAATCAATTTTGATAGGCCTTTACATTCTTTTTTTCTGGGCTTATAAAAAGACTTATCTTAAAAATACTCGATCATTTCAAAGGCCAAGATGTATTCTATTCGCAGTATTTAATTAAAGCATCTGAAACATTTCTAGGCGACCAAATTTTCAAACCAAAAACACATGATTTTGTATTACTACGCATGGCATCGCCTTAAGATGATGAGAAAAAAATCTGTAAATGAAATTAACACAATAGATAGGTACACATAAAACAGGTTAAACTTGACACAAAGATATTAGTCACTGTCCATTTCCCTTAATAGTATTAAAAATAGAAAAACAGAAATACTGTTAAAAATTACACAGAATTGTTATTTTTTCTCAAATTAAATCTGGCATTCAATGATTCGGAATAATTATTAATGTTTTGAATTATTAATTCTAAACGTTAGTAAATATTCCGAATCTACGAATGCCAGATTTAATGATTCGGAATAGTTATCAAAGTTTTGAAGTTATAATTCCAGAGTTGGTTCACACCGAAATGGCTGGCTGCCATCCGCCTAGCCGATTCCCTCGTACTGAGTAATGACGTTTCGGTCGAATCGCCGAGTAATTAGTTATTAAAACGTATCAGATGCGCGAAATTGAATATCCGCCATCAATTGACGTGACGTTAGGGCCGTACTTCTGCTCCATTGATCATTGAGCGGGGAGAAAAATGAAGTGTGATGAAAAAGGCGATTTAATGAAAACAGATTTTGCTAACATTATTGTCACTGGACACAAATATAATTAATTATCAGAAAAAAAGTGTTTTGAATATTTTTTAAATTAATAATTTTTCCTTTAATAACAACCATGTAATTCCCTAATTAACTCCTCCACTCCTACCCCTTCCACTAGTTCTTTACCCTCCACCCAACCCCCTCTCTTCGAACGTTAATCTGTTTTTTTAACTTAAGTACACGATTCATCCTGATAAAGAGAACATTGTTTTCGAAAAATGTAGAATTTGCTACGATACGATTCTTTATTTGACTTTAATTTATTAATTATGTCATCACAAATTAAAAAAACCTACTTTTAGAAGGTAAGTAGCATTTGTTGCTCCATTAATTGTGATGTGTGTCTTTTAGTTCTTTATTTTTTTCTCGGTTTATTCACATCTGTAATTACTTACGTTAAATAAATATAACATATTACGAATGTGATCATTCAGCTTAAAATACTCTAATCGAAACCATTGTTTAGAATTAATTGTTGCACAAATTGAAACTTTTTTCGATTGAACTATCAGTAACTAGATTGGAATAGTCAAAGATTTTATTTTCGGTCCCCTTTTATTTCTCTATTAAACCTTCTCTCTGCTCACTCCATCCTTAAACAATCAATATTTACAACTAGACTAAAGATATCATCATTTTCAGAAGTTTCCACCAGAATGATTATTAAAAAGATTCGTTTTATTGGAGGTTCCTACAAAAAATAATTTTATTTATTGCACCCACTACTAAAGTAGGTTCTATATTTGAAAGTATTATATAATTCAGGTTGGTATTGAAATATTATGATGATAATAGGAATAATGAACTTTTAACTGTATGTCATGATATGGCTGTATATCTGTCATCAAATACAATGAACTTTTAACTCAGTTTTGCGTGAGTTGACTATGTCATGGTATGGCTGTATACCTGTCATCAAATACAATGAACTTTAAACTCAGTTTTGCGTGAGTTGACTATGGCATGGTATGGCTGTATATCTGTCATCAAATACAATGAACTTTTAACTCAGTTTTGCGTGAGTTGACTATGTTATGGTATGGCTGTATATCTGTCATCAAATACAATGAACTTTTAACTCTATTTTGCGTGAGTTGACTATGGCATGGTATGGCTGTATAGATATGGTATGACAGATGTCATCAAATACAATAAAATTTCCAATTAAAACATTCGATATGATTACTATTTTTTAATTTATTACTTCCAATAATCATTGGATTCTCACCCTCCATATTTTCTTCACCTTATCTCAAGTTCTTCAGTACCGTGGTCCTCCGTCTGACGGACCTTAGAGATCGCGTGTGATCCTTGGGGAGGCATATTGCAGCCCAGTCTCATGGACAATAGCGCAGTGAAATCATATACCCACAGCAGATTGAATACAGGACCAATGCATCATCGTGTTGAAATGTTAATTGTACTTATATTATTAATTAATTTTTTTAAATTTTGATACCATATTGGATTATTGACATAGGTACCTTACCTTTGTAAACTTTTAATTATTTTTATAAATTCTTTCGACAATTCAAATACTCGCAATGGGTACTGTACACAATTGCTAACCCTGTACAAATCGCAAATGCATCCCCACTGCTGAATTTGGCAGCCACCTCTGGTCTGGAGCCCCAAAATACTTTAAAAAAACCATTGACTCTGTGCAGAAACGGGCGGTCCATTTGATAGATTATCCTATCTTAACAAGCGGATTGAAATCTTTAGAACATAGATTTGCTGTCCTTGTTTTACCGGTTTAACAATGGAAAATGCTCAGAGGAACTAGCGTCATTAATCCCTTCGGCACCGGTGCATAATCGGGAAACTCTCCAACATATTTACACTGTTGACATTTGTTCTTGTGTTCAACACCTCGGCTGTGGAACGATTTGCCGGCCCGTGTGTTTCCTCCCTCCTAAAACATAGGTCTCTTCATGACCTATGTTCACTCCTTCCTCTCCTACAAAAGACCGTTCTCACAGCATCCCTAGAGATGACATATGCCATGAGGAAAATTATTTTCCTCCTGGCCTCCTGTGTGGAATTAATGTAAAAAGAGAACTGAATTTTTGTAAATAAAATAATTTTATTTTTGATGGACGGCGTCATAAACACCTGTATAAAAACCAGGGGTAGATAAGTATATATTTGTGAAGACTGACTTGTATCAAAAGATACCGCATTGGTGTTAATCAATTGTCTGGATGTATTGATTAATGTTTAGTGTGACCATGAAACATTGCATTTTATTAATACAAATTTTATTTACTCTTTTGTTTTATAAGCGTTTCAAATAGTACCTACGCATGTACAAAACTTTTTCATAAGTAAAAAATAATCGTGTTTTCGCCACGGAGTATTTTACTGTACTTTAACAGGGAGATACAGAGAGTATGCCACAACGTGCCACAAATATATGTATTTTTTGGTTTAATAAACATTTTCAAAATATCACAAAACATTTATTAATGCCGTTTATTAATAATTTATTAATGAGAAATCGGTACAATTTCAACAAGAAAGACTAAGGTGAAATATCAATATATAATTTGTGTGAAAAAGACTTGAGTAGTTTGCATATTCCCTTCAGCTTTAAGTAATAATAAAAATGTTTTTCAATCTTATGGTCACCCTTTTTGACGCCTTTGTTTCCTCATCTTGTGCGGTCCAGGCCAAACAAACATTTAGTGCTGATCTCTAATAGATTTCAGTACTCGGTACTACGGGAACTGCCAAGGAAGGAGGAAATGTAAAGAGTTATGGCACAAGTATCACCAGTAAAGCGGCTATTGTTTTCAAGGAATTTCGATTATTTTATTACATACTAAATAGTCATTGTGATGTAATGAAGTCCAAAGTATGATGAAGCTGCAAAGACTGTGAGAGATTATAACCAACAGATTGGATTTTGAATACCAAGAAACTGAGCGTCTTGTATACATACGGCTAGAAGATTCTTCAACCTTGCAAACTGGCAGGAACCCCAAAGTACCCGATAAACCTACTTGATTCTATGCAAAGGAGGGCGGTTTGTCTAATTAACAATTCGTTGTTAACAGACGGATTGCCATCTCTAATTCATAGACGCAATGAAGGCATGCTGATTCTGTTCTACAGTTACTTTAATAGATTTGCTGCTGATACCCCATGCACCACTGCACGTACGCGAAAATTGACGGACATGAGTGGAACACCTGTTCACAGTTGGTGTTAGCTTCATGTTAATGAAGCCTTCATACACCCTAACCTTAACCCATTCGACCAACTCACAACGCTGCCCAACGGGGTTGCGATATAGTTCCACTCCTATTTCTATCTCCTTTAATTTATTTACTCTTACTCCCAAGGTACCAAACGATTTTTTTCACCACATCACTCAATCACAGTTTAGAGTTTACGCTCTTGGAGTAATACTACTGTTTTTCTGTTTAATTTGTGGAAGTTCAATTAGTGCTAATAACATTCATGTTAAAGACAAAAATCAACTATCAAATCGACCTAAATAAAAGCCCAATACTTAGGCTGTTCCCTATTAACAAAGACCCCTATGTTCCCAACTCCCTACCTACTCATACAGCTTTCGCCACTGGAACTCAGCCCATTACTTACGTTGTTCCCTATTGACAAAGACCCCTATCTTCCCAACACCTTGCCTAACCTACTCCTACAACCTTCTCCACTGGAACTCGGCCTGATTTCGTCTAACCCTAATATTGATATAATTGATAACATATGATACTTGTACATCTTAAATTTTTACACATTATTATGGACATATTGTCCGTAAATTAATAAATAAATAAATTATACAGCCCTGACGAAGCCACGGTTGTAGCGAAACTATGAATACATTATTTTAGGTTAAATTTTTATTAACATATACACAATACAAATAACATATACATATACAGCAAGTTTTAGCACAATACATACTACAATAACTGTCAGTGACAAGGCGTTTGGGTAAGGGCACCAGTATATGCTCGATCATTTGAATAAATCCAAATTTTTTAGGTTACATTTCTACAACTCGGTGGGCATTAATTATATAAAGTGGTGTTTACGAAGTTAACGTTTTATTTCAAATTCACTGATGTCATTATTAGGTTCTGCGAGGGTAAAAAATAACCATGTAGGAAATATGTACATTCCTCCAAGGTAACAAATGATTATTGACTTGAATAGTTTTCACGTCATTATAAAAGTATTGACTCAAACCTGCCATCTTTGAAAACGGAAAAAAAAATTGTTCCTCACACAACAGATTTTCTGAAGTTATAGTGGGGTTTTTACCGAAAATATGAATAAATCATTTTAAGCATCATACAAACAACAATCCGATAGGGGTAAATAGAACCATATAAATACATATTTTTTAAATACTGTCAAATAATTAGTAATGAATTTTTTTCTTTCTTTAAAAAACTAAATCCAACTGGAAATCAACTTGCCATAGCGAATTGATAGAATTAATTTATGCAGAAGACGCTTGCAAGAAGTATCTAGGATGGAATTCCACAGGTCGATGGGGTTAAGTTAGGTTGTATTGTGTTGGGTTGGGTTCGGTTAGTTCGGGTGCAGCTTGCAAGGTGGAGGGTGGATGGCTAAGACGGTTGGCTGCAGCGGACTGTAATTGGAGGGGGTGGGGTTCTCTCGAGGGACAATTATGCCCCATCGACTCGCGGCCCCCCGTGATCACCACTGCCAGAGGTTACTCTCCGATACACGCAACACCCACTACAGGGTTGCCAACTTTAGCGAATCAGACTTATTTTCCATGTTTTGTTTGACATCATGTTTTGTTCTTCTTACATGCCCACAGCAATATTTTAATTGCATTTACGTATTTATTGTGGTTGTGCAAACAGAATGCATTAACTCGAAAAATCATCATTAATTCACATTTAAATAAATTTGCCAACAAAAGGAGTATTTATTATCTTTATTTAATTGAAGAAAAATTGTTCAACCTGCAGACAAACTGCTTTATGGCAGCTTTGCTTGACTCTTTTTTGTAATGATTTAAATTCTATTAGTATCAACGTTTTATTATTAAAATTTTTTAAAAATCAAATTGTGGAGATGTTTTATTATTTAATTTTTAATTTTGTAGAAGTAGGTAAGTAGAACACTGCAGTGATATGTATACCGGAACTTTTATCTAATTAGTAACGAGTTAAGTTTTTTTATTTCATTTTATAAGGTTGACAAATTATTTCAACAAAAATTAGGGATTTCTTGATGAATGTTAGTGAAAATGGATATAAAATTATTATTATCTCCGTAGATGATGTTTGTCTGTCAAAGGTATCACAGAATGTGAGTTAATGATATATATACCAACTGCTGCCAATTTTCTGCCGCCAGTGAGACTATGGCATCCCCAATTGGGGTATGTTGTGAGGCTGGAGGTAATAGGGAGGGGAAGGAGATGTGGGAGAGGAAAGTGGGAGAGTCTATGGGGAAGTCTTGGCTTTTAAGATTTGGTCACCAAACACCGCTTTAGCCATTTGTAGTAAAGTTTCAAAATAAACCGTAATAATTGCAAAGAATGACTTGCTAGTCGAGCAACTTTACTTTTTCTATGTAATGACAAATAAGTGAGATCTGCTTACTTCACGATAAACTAACGAATCAAAAGCCTAGAAGTTTGGAAATCAAATATCTCTGATCAATAGCGTCCGTGTTAAACTAGCTTCTGTATCTTCAGCAAAAGTTCTCGGCAGAGTAAGATTTGACCCATCCCTGTTGGAGTGTAGAGATGGGTGATGGTGGTAGTGTCGGTCCAGAGGTCAGTGTAACAGCCGACCCGGAGCTCCGCGCACCGCGCAGTGCGCACTGTGCACCGGCCCGTCCCGTTCCCACGGACAGCGATGAGGCAGCGGGGAGATAATCAAAGCAGTACTGCCAGCACACACACATGCATGCCCGGTGCTGGGGACTACCCCCTCCAATGTCTACTCAGATCCTCAGGGATCTGCACACCTTCTTATTATTAACACTTGTTCTAACTAAACCATTCTCATCATCTTAAGGCTTTAAAAAGCCGTGAAATAGACTTATGTACGCTAGTCTATAGCAAAAGATTATTAATGGTCTTTAGAAGTTAATCACTTACACTTATCGTCATCTACTTACACGACTGAATTTGGAATTAACTCCTTACAACACATTGCACATAAGCAATATAACGCATTACCTAATAATCTAAAACTTCCGGCACCGAACAAAAAACATTGGCAAAAGCTCTTAAAAGCTATTTCCTCAGCAGTTTTATTAATGATTTTTAATAATAATACACATTTTTTCTTTGGAACTCCAAAATAACTTCTGCTTTTATTTATTTTAATGTATCTATGTTGTCCTGTCTTTAATATAATGTTGTCTTTCCCGAAATGAGTTTTGTAAACTCACTGATAACTTATTATTTTGTAATAAAATAAAATCTGCCACCATTAAAAACTAAAATTTTAACGGTACAATGAGGTCTTCTCCTCTTTTATTTTTTTTGTGAAAATGTATTTTATTTTAAGATTTATTCAGACAGTAAAATTAGTTTTTCGATATTTACGAAAATGAGCTTTCAAAGTGACCTTTGGTAAAACGTATGCAATGGTGTCTCGTGACGTCTCACGAGAGATGATTCAGTACAATACATAATTCGAATGGCAATATTGCAGTACCGCCACACAACCTTTTGTGAAATCAACCACAAATATCAACAATTTGACTACTTAAATCTTCGGTACTAATCGATATTGGCCTTGAACGCCGAAAAGCTGTCTCCATAAATAAAACCAAAATGCTTGTATTTTTTATTATTATTACTAAATTTGATTTACTTCAAATAAAAAATACGAATTAATAAAGCTTAATCGAAATTTTTTAAATTTCTGTTGTTAATTAATTGTCCTTTCGAGAAGAACTTTGCGGATAGCCTTACATAGATAACCAACAGGCAATGTGTGATGTTGGACGCTTAAAAGCTTTTCGAGGAGCACGGTTTAATATCCCAAAATCAAGCAATTTAATACTGAGAATGTCAATTTATAATAATATTTTAGAAACTTGTGATGAAGAACTGGGAAATCTGGAAGATTTCTAAAGAGACCTTTTTAAATTCTGCAGGATAAAGTCCATCGGTGCATGGAAAGTGCAGTAACAAACATTGCATCCTTGCCCTTATTTCTTATATGAATAATTGTTCAGCAAATAGAATAAAAAGAGGAATGGTGCTATTGAATGATATTTCTAAAACAGTAGGTACACATATTTAATTACCTACTACTCATTATTAATTACCTACATATCTTTCAGCCGATATTTTTATATAGAACCTATACTTATGTTTATACGTAGGTACTTAACTTCCCAAATGTTATTGTGTATAAAATCTTGTACTGTTGAAAGATTAATAATCTGCCGTACAATAACTAAAATAAAAAATAACGTTGGATATAGGAATGTAACTATGTAGGTAATTTAAATAAGTGGATAAAAGTGGCTATGAAAGATTTTTTACAAAAGCCATTCAATAATTTTAAAAATTTTAACATTCTTAAAAGGTTTCAATATCAATTATGCATCAAAAAGAGAAATAAGTTATTGTCTAAAAAAAGGTTGAGCACTGCTACCAGAGATCTCTTGTGTGCTTAGGGTTATTTTTAACTAAGTATTACCTACAACGAGAAATGAGTAAGGTACGTATTGTTCCGAAACGAATTAACTTACAGGCAACGTATTCAA
The DNA here is from genome assembly GCF_061612785.1 of Hesperophylax consimilis. NCBI lineage: Eukaryota > Metazoa > Arthropoda > Insecta > Trichoptera > Limnephilidae > Hesperophylax > Hesperophylax consimilis. The sequence continues at coordinate 36,012,467 of NC_142850.1, forward strand.
AACATGGTGTCAGGAAGACAAATTGGCAGCCAAAGGTGCTGCAAAACACCAAACACCTCGCATCGCATTTGCAATACGTTATGTATCAGGTTGCAACCAAGTGCTGAAAACATTATTTATTTCATATTTACATACACACCTTTAACCTGAGCTCGATTTTCGTTAATGTGTTTTAGCAGGTTGGATTTTATGATGTTTTACGTTTCGGTTGTAAATCATTTCTGAGCATTATCTTTTGAATCGTTATCGAAAAAATGCTCTTTCCTTATGCGTTTTTGAGTGAGAACGGGCGCAAGTTAACAAGTAGTTGTGTGAAAAGTAAACGTCGCAACCAAAAAAGCATATAAATAAAATCTTGTTATTAAATAAATCAAAAATAAAATTTCTTCAGAAATTATAAGATTTGTAAGCAGATACTTAAATATTTACCTACCTACTTAATTATAATCCATATATCGATGTCTTAGGGTTAAAATATTGTATCTGCAATTTCAATGTGTTAAGCAGTGAAACATACCAAGAATAGCTTATAATTTGATGGGTTCAAATATTTCATCTCCTAAGCCTACCGTGCTAAAGATATTAACACATAAAACTATATTGCAAATCCTCCAGGCAATGTTTTTATAGTCCAGATGTTGTATCTCCTTAATGTATTTATGATAAATAAAAGTCTGAGCTAAAATATTGTATAAACATATGTTAAAGTGAATATAACCAAATAAATACATGTGTTCCCCGCTCGACTTGTGTCTCTGAGGCGTGACTTTCTGTGGGGTTATTTGAAAAATAAATATTTCAAACATCGCCTCCACCGTTTAGAAGAGCTGAAGACCTGAATTATCGAGGAAACATCCGCCATACTCATTAAAATGTCCAGAAAAGCAGCTCAAAACTACAGAATTATACTATATCAGTGCATTGCTGCTGAAAGTAGCCATCTTGCTGAAACTCAAATTCAAAACTCAATGAAAGAAATGAAATTATATGCAGATCATAATAAAATAGTTTTAAGTCTCTATGAGTATAATAGTTTTTTTATACCTCCTCAAAACCGGGTCATTACTTGTGCCTCACCTGTACATAAATAAATAAATGATTTGATTTAGTCATGCATGTAAATATTCTATAAGTATCTGTATACGTCTGTCTCGACACAGGTGTACCCTAATGAGACAGTTGTCGATAAATACAAGTATAAACCTTTATATTGATAGATAAATAAAAAATAAAAATAAAAATATATATAAATAATAACAAATAAATCGTTTATATTAAATTCGACCGGTCGGTGGCTGAGTTGACATCGCGTTTGGGTTCCACCCAGACGTAATGTGTTCAAGTCCTCCATCACAATACAAGCAACATTTACTGTGGTGGTAGTAGGAGATTTTCAATTATTGACAATTTATTCGTAACCAGGGAATGTTTGTCTTTTAAAATAATAATAATTATACAAGAACCATGGAATGAATATCATAATTTTTAGTAATGTCGTGTTAATCAGAATTTTTTAAATTTATTTTTAGTGTTCTAATTACTTTTCCCATCAAATCGACTGTAAATTCTCCCACAAAAGAAATAAGTCAGCGGAGAGCTAATATTGCTTTATGAAATGACAGAGGGCGATCCGATCGATAGTAAATATGTTCTATTCCAAATAACGATCATGTCGCTCTCGATTTTTTATTACATCGATCAGTTTCGTTATTATAGCGCAACGTATAATCTTAACGGGTAAATTGCAATAATTACGTGCTTTACCGGCATTGTCTAGGACGTATCATTAGACCCGTTCCGATTGTTGTGAACTAACAAACAACATCTAGTCAAGACTCCCAATGGCATTATCAATTATGGGTACATTCGTCTGCGGAAACTAGCTTGTCATTGAATACGATGTGAATTATGTTATTTATTGGTCGATATTATTGGAATTACCTTTTTATGATCATATAAAAATGTATTAGTATTAAATATTATTATTTTTTGGTAAACTAATGTTTAAGACAAGATTTTTTATGCATAGCACAAAGGGTAACAATTATTTTACAAGCAAAAAAAACGGAAATCGAAGGGACACGGGTTCGAGTCCCGTTGGCGTCATGTATCTTTTATCAGGAGATTTTTCAATGTGGATGAGTGTTTCAGGCGAATAATTATTGCTTGTAAAATAATTATGAATAATTTCTATTGGAAACTGTTAATTACCAAACCAGTATTGTTTTGGATTTTTAGAGGTTTTCCGGGAACCCGGAAAAGTCAAAAACTTTTTTGCATGAATATTTATCTTCTCTACCTTAACACAAGTTTCAGTTGTTGTAGAGATTATAAAATTTCAACATTCGAACCACTTCCTAAATTCATTCAGGGCAGCTGGGACTCTTACGTAATATTGATAATTGTTTGATGTATGAAATATGACATGATTGGCGTGCCTAGGGGGAGACGCGCAAGACGCAAGACGGGACGACGCTCTTGAACGACACGACGCTTCCTTTGGTCAGCCTCTAACTTGTCGGCTCTTTCGTCCGGCCGCCAAAACTCTGTGCTCTCATACTTACTTCTATTCTCACTAAAATTTGCAATGCATCTATTCTAAATGATAAATAGTTTTCAATTTACTATTTATTTGTTTGCAAATACTATATTGCACAGAGTTACTTTCAGTTACGCTCTGGTGAAAGACACGTCCAGAATAGAAACGTAACTTGAAACGGCTTTAGACGTGTTGAGTGACTAGATTTGAATAGTCAGGAATTTTCTATCTACTTCCTCATCACACTACTTTCAGCCTCACAACATACCCCCATTTGGGATGGTGGGATCAGTTGGGACTCTTCTGCGCTACTAACATTAAACAAAATAAGACTATCTATGTATATGAAGAAATTCATTATAAAACATACCAAACACCAATCGAATCATTTGTTCTAGTTCCTGAAGCGGTCGGTCGAAGTAATTGATGTCCGATCTGTGTTCCCCGCAGAACAATTAATAAGGACCATCATTGTACTAATTCCCAGTCTGAGAGACCGTAGGACTGTGGGCATGTAAGTCTGTGAGACGTAGCCCAGCCTGAGCCCCGGCCGCCCGCGATCTCCGACGGCGAATTGTTTCAAGTGATCTCCTAAAGAGCTTTGCCGCGTAATCAATTATATTTTGTCGGGGTTCCCATTTATTAATCAGTGGCTAAAGAGGCAAAACATACAACTAGGAAAAAAGTATTTTTTATTTTTACTTTGTGTACATAACGGTTATTGGTGGAAATCAGCGATTTATAGAGAATATCGTCTATGTTAGTAAAATCCTTCAAGCAACCAATTTTCGGTGGTTTTATAAAGCTTAGTCTTCGAAAAACTAAAGTAAACGTCGTTACGTTAAGTTACACGGAGAAAACTAACTGATATAAATAAATTTTAATTTATTAAAAATCTGGTCAAATTATTAGTTTTTTCTGTTGAAAACGGTACTGCAGGTCTTAAACAAATGAATTGACAGCGTTCCTACAAAGTATGAGTTAAAAGAGTGGGTTTTATGAGGACCGCGGAACACGTGTTCAAATACTGATACTGATAATGATATTTTCGCATTCCGTCATGATATTTAGTAGGAAAATAACACGTGTTCTCGATGATTATATATTTTGAACGACTAATACTTTATAAGGATAATTTTCTTTCGTGTAGACAGGGCGTGGCGTGTTGGTGGTAAAATAACACCAAAACCAAACTTATTGATTACAAAAACATTTACCAAAATAAAGTAATTATTTCGTCGTCAAAAGATCGAAATAAGCCTTTTGTTGGTCAGCAAGGAGCAAATTTGTAACTCTAGATGTTATGCTTTCGAAGAGAGGCAGAATTCGATAGGGAGTTTTGCAATGAAAAAAATCGCTCGAATTGACATTTCGATGAGAAAAAAAGCAGATATGTCATATAAACATATTAATTTTAAATTAATTTTGAATTTATTTAACGAGTTTGGAAAAGAATCGTTTTTATCGTCTCTTTTAACGTTTTCGTTTTGTGGCTTTAATGGTTTTACCAAACCACAGTAGATATAATAACCAAACGTTATAAAAGTTGGCGTGCAAGAAAGATATTCCACTATTTCGTGAATCATATTCTGCAAGTGTGATATTTATTAATATTGGAAGAAAAAAAAATTAATAATATTATGATGTGTCAATACCACTTAAAACTGGTACTAACCTAACAAACAATAAAACTTTGTCAACACAAATTCTCCTGGTGAGCTGTTCACAAAGCATTACTACCTGTCCAATAACATACAGTTTGATAATGGCCTCAAAAGCCGAAACAGCTGTAACATTAAAAACTGTAAAAATAACAGAAATACTTGCAGAACTTAATAATTATTATAACATTATTAAATTTGATTTATTTTAAATTTATTAAAAAAAATTAAATGGAAAATTAAATTAAAAAAATTAAACGAATTAAATACCAAAACAATAAATATACAGCTTCTGATTACTTTACACTCTACCACGAGAGCATAATTTGACAAATTTTAGGACCAGAGCTCTTGTTCAAGAGACTTTTTTTCTTTAGTTAAGATTTGTCTTTTTTTACATAATTTTATTACTTCAGGAAAAACTTTCTATCCATACATAAAGAGAAAACTATCAGTTGGTTTGTTTTTTTATAAAAACAATGTTCCGAGATTGACTTGAGAATTTTGCACACTTGATCATCAAAGTCAGAATAAGATCACTGTTTATATGTGATTTAAAAATAAACACTTCATCCCCTTTCCCCACTCCTTAAAGCAATTCCAGGAGACGTCACCAATCTCTAAATAGAATAATTTAGTTCTTCTATACTAAGCAACGGATTTTGACAAGGTTTTCACTATCTTTTAGAAAATTTCTTCTGAAAGGTTAGAAAATAATACATCCTTATTATATGTATATATAAAGTAGAGTAAAGTCAAGTAACGCAGGGTATACGTCAGCTACGGCCGTTGTTCCCAACTTTTCGAAGGATCAATCTCAGACTCCGATCAGCCAAGTAATTTGTTCAATAACATTCGATTCGCCTGTTTCCAAACAGTTTTACCATTGATTATCCTAAGTGGCCCCGCCCACTTTCATAGACAATAAAATGACATCAAAGTAAAAACTTTCAATGTTAAATTAAAATTGATGAATTAATTATTGTGTTTATTATTAATGCATTTAATTTTTTTTACATAAACCGATATTTTATATATTATTTACCTGGCGTATGTAATAAGTTAAAAATAAAGTATGTGCTTGACTTTAATTCCATCGTGTCTTGGCGTCGCGAATATTTTTCACTCTGTCGACACTTTTCATAAGTAGTCATTTACTGAGGCAGGCTTAATCCAGTAGTTTGCCTTCCTTAAATTGGTAGATCGCTCAGTCGTCACCTTTCCGTTGGAAAGAGCGTAGTTGTGCTCTTGAGCAGTGTTGAGCCAAAATTTCGGCTTAACTGTTGATCAGTAGGATTGGGAACAACGGCCGCTAGTGTTTAGGTACTTGAACTCGTTAAAAAATGTTATTGTGATTAAGCAGGTTTATCGGATAAAAAATTCAAGCTAAGTTAATTTTTTTACATTATTTTTAATTTTGGCAAAACAGAAATTACCACGCTATTGTTAGTTGAGAATGAACCGTCCCGTCAACGCGGCGGCTGCCCTTTGTTGTAGTTCGCCCCCCGCGGCCCGCGATGAGTTACTCGCGCTCTAATAAAACCTTCTCCAAACACAACTGATCACCCCTAAACGTTCCTGTTACCCTGATACCTACCACACTCCAATGCATTGATCGCTACACTCATATTAATCAAAATTATGGAGAGGTATTATTAAATGTTTGTGTTTACATTGGGTTTGTCGCCTCACTTTTATGTTTTCCCGGTAGTTATTAGTGTCTCGCATCTTGATAAAACCTTCTCGCTGCACAGTTTTTCCACCCCTACACAATTTAATTGTTTTTATCATTCTTAATATACCTATTAATTTTACAAAGATATTGTAAACCATCCTCCTCGCTAGAAATCTTTGTTCTGGAGGTCTTTTATGGTAAATTACTAAATAATAACAGGGGATTTAGTAATAGTATGTAAAAAGGGTAATCTTAAAATTAGTTTTATTCATTATTTTTTATTTGAATTCGCACAAAAATCTCAACTGCTTTAAACCGTCTGAAGTTTATGAAACTATGGCGTGAAGCTAAATGTAGTGGGAGGGTAAGAAGATGGGGAAAAATAAGGTGGGGAAGTACCTATTTATTCAGATTTTGTCACCAAAGCCATTTCAATTTTGAATAGTGGTCTTAAACCAAGGCAATGCTGAGAGTTTCTTTCACTCTGGAACATGCCGAAAATATATTATTTATTATTTTAAATGAATTAATTGTGAAAAAAAGTTAATTGAAATTTACATGCGCACGCCGGGATTTGAACCCGTAACGTCTGGATTGCTAGTCTAAAAATAGTTAGAAGAACGATGGTTTGAAGTCACATAGTATTTAAATATTTGGAATCCCCATTATAACATCCATATAGATAAATGCCAGAGAGTAGGTACAACAAAAAATCTGAGATTCATTAATTAATTATGAATTAGGTATGCCTCAAGAACTGATTAGCTATGATTGATTATATTTAAAAATTTTCTTTAACTTAAAAAAATATCCAATGGAAGAATTATGAGGGACTAAGTCTGTTTGCACAAAATCATAATACATGCACTTTTTTCTTTGGGCCTGTTAAAATGGTGATGTTCAGTCGCAATGCCTCGTAGAAATACAAGAAGTATATAGTTCCATTTCATGAAGAACTATTTCGTACCAACTTCCTCTAGCTGGTCCATAGATAGACTTGAAGCCGCGGTGTTATAAATATTGGTGATATTTTTAAACCAGGATTACTGAAATACAAAGTTGAAATTAATTAACTCTTACTAACCTAGTTTATTATTTTACAATTGAGAACATGAGTATTCTTGCGGTACTTTTATTTTTATTTTCCTTTTTTATAGTATACCCTTTCTATACATTTAGATTTGGTCCTACTGTATAGTCAAATATATAATCATTATTTTTTTACACAAACACAAAAAAATAATAAAAATAATTTACAAAAAAATAGAAATTATTTCTTCTAATTTTAAACACAAGATGTACCACCATAATAAGTCTAGGCTTGTATGTATGGGGGATTTGTCATTTTGATCGTTATTTTTTAAGTAAAATGCCAAAGTATTCAGTTTATATTTTTAGTGTGTTTTTAACGTGAAATTGAATTGCGGATAATTTCTAGTAGTGAGATATTTTATTTCTGAATTGCCCAATTGTTTTTTTTTTACATTTCGGAGTTGGGAGTATTGACTCTTGTCTGAGTATCTATTATTTTTAAAAGCTACATTTTCATTTAGAATATAAATTAAAGTAAATTTGTAATGTTACATGATAGAAGTGTCTTTAATTTTCTGACTTTAAATATTTACGGTATTTCATATTCACAAGTTTCACACTCATACCGCGAAATATTTGAGGGAGATTAATATTAGTGTCAAATAAATTAAAAAATATGACAAATTTAATATTTTTGTAAGTATTCAATGAACGAATATTTAACATTATAGTTTCATCGCTGTCCATCAGTTCGTTTATTTAAGATTTGAAATGAGATGGTGGCCATTTTGCTATCCGAACACGTGTATTACGTTCATTACTCGCGGTAGTTAAGCTACGATTACACCAGACAATTTGGTAATAACTCAATTAGAAACCCCAAAGTTTAGCAGCAAGAGCGTGGAACACAGGCTATGATATCTATATGTAGTTACACCGTAAACTTATGATTCATGTAAAGGTTTTTTTGGCGTATAAATAAAGAGATAAATAATAATTCCCGAATCTGGCAAGAAATCTGAATAAATGTACCGCATTAATATTTGTATTCTTACATTTTAAAATCATCCATAATAAGGAACTATAGTCCATTTTTATTATTTTTTCAATCAATAATGACCTTCTAACTCACATAACGGTATTTTTTATTGTTATAGGAGTTTTAATAATAGGTAATTTTTTGGGAATTCTTCACGAATTGGCAACCTTGATATGGATATTGTTGACCACAGATATATTGATTACGTAGACTGGTTGAGATGAATCAGCAGTTTAGTCGTACCAACCAAACGGTGTGTGTCAATGCTACGGTTTTTATTCGTTTTTAAATGACGATACATAAATTATACTAATAATAATAATAATAATTGGATAATTTGTAGAGCGCCGTTTTTGTGAAAAATCACCTCAAGGGCGCTGTACAATTTATTTCCTAGGATCTACATTTGTTATTTAGACCAACTGTGCCAGCACGAGGTTCGTCATCCGTTCAGGCATGTGTCTGCCGCCAATATAGCGCTGACATGTGTCTGCTGCCAATAAAGAGCGCCGACACAACATCCTCACATAGACAACAAACCTTGGCAGCACCGCTGTGACGCTCGACAAAGACAGAAGATGGAGACTCTGCTGCAAGAGTCCTAGGTAGCGAGTATAATAATATAAAATAAAACATATGTATATAGATCATATGTACGCTGATCTAGAATCAGCGTTTTTTGATCAATATGATTATTGATCAAGGCTTTATATTTTTCATTAGTTCCTTATTATAAGGTTACAAGTTAGTTTTATTTAGAGATTTTTTTTAAATTTCGTTTTAAATAGGTGAAAATTCGTGTTGTAATAATAAATGTACCAATATTTTGTGGTCTTTCTAACAACGTTTAAGGTTCACTTTATAATTCATCCCTAAATCTTCAAATATCATACTGATCGTCTTTTCTCCGATTAAAAATGAATCAACGATATTTTTTATTGATTCTACCTCTGTAATGAATTCTCGCTTGCAGGTAATTAATTTGTTTGGTCGGTGTATTTAGTAAATGTAATTCCCACATGGGAATGCGTCGGTTCCTTTTGACTTATGGAATGCCTTTGAACTAAAGGCGGTATTGGATCTCGATAGGCGAATTTCATAAGATCGTTCATAAGCTGATGAGCGAATAATATTAAATCATTCATATTATGTAAGTTCATAAGTTAAATAATCAAATATTTTATAGCCAACGGTGATAATATTGTTTTATGCAAAAGAATGTTTAATTTTTTTTTCTCTTTTCGTTCCATTTCAAATTTTATATATCGAACCACTGTCGGTTGCTCTTATCAAGATATTTCTTGAAATTGGTGAAGGGATAACTCACAAAATGATCTGACAAAACACATCTGCAATGATGTCCGAAACGTTGGCTAAAGAAGGAGTTAGCGCAACACGGCATAACACCCCAAAAACAAATAACAAAAATACTTTTGGCCGTGAAAATCTTAAATCATATTTCACAAAATAATGGTTTAAAATAGCTTTAAAAAGTTATCTAAAGTCGTGAAAAGTAATGAAACGAAAACTAAGTTAAATAGGTAAGGTTCATATGTCAGCTTTTTCATCGCTTTTTATATCACTTTTTAAATGTGTGTTAAGTTATCGTGGAACCCTTAAAATTAGAAACCTGGTCCAACAGGGTTAGGCAAAACTGATGTTACAGCTTTCAGAAAAAATCGTCGAAGCTCTGCAATAGCGCGGGAGTCCAAATAGTACTGATTATGCATTACTTCTCAGTAGGTTGATGTTGGCTTCAAGAAAATGAGTCATTTCTTGGACTCGTTTTTGGGTAAATCTGCTCGTATATGAAACGAGCTGCTAGCATCGGTTTTTCCTCCTTCATATGATCCGGGCCTCTTCAAAATTCGTATTAACAAATCTCTTCCTACAGTCTCCACCTTATCCCGCCTCGGTTAGTTGAAGATAGCTAGTTTATATCTAGTTTCAAATCCATATTTTAAAGTGAATATAACATGTTTATTATAAATTCAATGTTTTCATCAGACATACATCATCAAAACATTAGAATTTCCTTTTACAGTAGGAATTTCCTTTTGAAAACAATATTTAAATTTTTTTTCGTTTCAAATGATTTTCTGAACACATCAAATGCAAGTTTTTTTAATGATTTTTTATTTTTATGATAATGTATACACCTTCCATCAACTACGGAATTTTTTACTGGCCTGCATTTTAAAAATGAATGTAAAAAGTCTTCGATTGATAATTGATATTGAAGTTTAAGCCATAATAATAGTTGATATTTCCAGTGCTTTTCTTTAAAAGAATCTAAAAATTGAAAAAAAAATTACATTTTATGGCTAAACCACTCGTATTGCTTGCGTGCAATGATTGATGCCTGTATGTCAACATTGATACTAAATTTACAAACAAAAAAAAAACTTAATAAATATCATAACTGCATATTGAATCACGTGATATTTTTTTTTTTATTTCAGGGCGCAATCAGTATCATATCGCCTGATAATTAATTAATGATAACATGTAAGTATTCCATTATAATATATCACGCAAATGGTAAGGAAAACAGGGCATTAAAGTTAATAAAATTTGCAATTATTAATGTAAATTCAAAGGAAACGTGATCCATTCTTTAATGCGTAGAAGGTATCAATTTTAACTAGATTAGGTCTTTTTATATTTAAAACTAAAGCCTTAGACTAAAACACGGTACAGGAAAAAAACACAAACGAAGCTTAGAGTCAATCGAAATCCTTTGGATACTTCCGTTTACAGTTTTTGGTCAATTTTTTTGTGTATTTGTTTTATTTTAAACCTTAATCTATTTATCTTAGTTTTATTGGTGTTCAAATAAATTCTCTTTAGCATTCCAATTAAGTTTGACTTTTATCTTAAATTATATTTAAATAGGAAATATTTTTTATGGCCAGATGAATAATACACAGTCGTTCTCTGGACATGGGGAAAGTTCTTTATATGTCTCTTGCATTATTGTTCAGAGATATAACAGGTCCTACGTCATTAGTCGCGTATAGATATTCGCAAAGTTACTTGCAATGCAACAAATTACCAAAGTGTGTATGATAGGTCATGAACACAGTGATAATTTGTTACAATCTTTGTTGCATTGCGAACATCTGTATGCGATTTTGAAAAAAATGTGTTCTTATATCGATGTGTGTTTTCCAAAGACATTATAATACGGACATGTGTCTAGTGTGGTAGTCGAAAAGCGTGTAAAAACTGTATTCAAATATATTTTAAGAATAAAGAAAAAAAAAATTATTGGTGTGTTCCAATGTGAATTCAAATATTATATATTCTAAAGTTATCTTAATACAAAATCAATAAATGGATACTCAATTTAAAAAAAAACAATTGTAAATCCTCACTTCAACTTTCACGAGTGTCAAGTCAATTTTAAAATCCATATTTGAAAGCGTTCCGAAAATAATGTTAACATTAGCTAAATTAATTAAATTAGTCAAAGGGACAAACTTTCAGAGGAACAAGCGTCCACAGGAATAAGCCTCTAGAGGAATATAACTCAAATATAAAAATAGTCAATGTTTCAAGGAAAAATGATTCAATATCCCATTTTTTATGTAAATCAGTTTTCTTTTTCGATTGTAGCAACGAAAAGGTTACTTAATAAGCTAGATAGATAAACAAGATACCAATGGAAAAAGAAAATACTTCTTTGCAAATATAAAATTTCCTTCACAGTTTTTGATTAATATAGCTTACCCCTCATTTTATTATTAATGTATGCATGTACGTTCAACACTGTATTTAATCCATATCGTGAGGATGAACTTGCTCCGAATTACAGTTTACAGTCTAAACATGTAATTATTTATATTGATAAAAGCAGTAATCGAAACGTATCAGGTTATCTACTTGTATAAAGATCCGGGTAATTATATTCACCATACATAATTTAATATGTTTCGTGAATTTATATAAGGTTACTCGCCGAGCAGTATATTATCTTACGTGAAAGCTTTCAGAAGTGTTTTTTATGTTACGTGAAAGCATCCAATTGTAGGTGATTTATGAACACTTCTTTAGGCAAGTTTAAATGCATTCATCAATGTCAGGTGTGGAAATCTATATGCACGAGAATCATCAAACTGCATAATAATTTCTCCTTCTGGTTTTCAGCCGAATGTCAGGTGTCAGTGACCAGCAAATATGCTTTTAACTCTTGGTTACTGACAAGAACTATTAAATGTACCCTAGAATTTCCCACAGAGTCAAGTTGTCTTAGGTTCTAAAAAGACAATCTTAGTTAATCCATATGCTTCTTTGATTCAATAATTGTTGGGCTGAACAATAGATAGGGCATTTCTGTTGGTTAAGTTTTCACGCCCTGCAGCCGCAAGAAACTAAATTATAATTTCTTAAATTTTAATTCTCATTTCCGCATTCTTCATTGGCATATTGCTTGTCAATCCAAGGTAGCTTGCCATGACTGAATACAAAGGATTCTCACATGAAACCGTGGCTTTAACAATTCCTTCATTTTTTCAAAAAATAAATTCCGTCACTTATTCGAATAAGAATTGTACATGGTTCTTTTTCACTTTTCTAAAATTTACGTCCTTGACTCTCCAGATTGTACTTTGTGTGGACTAGAAGTGGAAACTTAATATAACATATTTTTTAGATATCTCTCTCTAATAAAATATCCTTTCTTCTTTTAAGCTATATCTTAAATTGCCTCCTCTCCGTTCAACATTTAAGTCTGAACTCGCCTCCAATCTTCCAAATAATCACGAAATTTGTGTGTTTAAATAAAACGAATATATAAATCTACCTTTCCTCTCTTCAAATTTTGATGATGGCCAAAAACCCCTGAAGGGTAAAAGTTTGGAACATTTGAAAATCTCACAAGCATTCTAGGTTTAACAAAAATTATACACACGAATCAACTTGATTTTTTTCATTCAACACATTGTACTTTTATATTTATTATGCCAACATTTAGCTAACCCAAAAAGTTATTTCCATAAATACATTGCTTTTATTACATCCACTCCCTTTTTCAATAACATCCCAACAAGTTACAGTACTTTTTTGGATTACAATATGGTATTATAATAAAGTGCAACTGATTTTTTTTATATTCACAAAATTAAACTGCTGTGTACTCAAATAAACAGAAAACTCTTTTGCATTTCTCCTTGTATTACTTTGCAACCTCAATCAAAATCCAAGATGGGGCCACTGCATCATGGAGTCCATTTGCAATGGTACAGAAACGAGTTCCACCATATCTAATTATTTAAACTTTGAGCTCATCTATCATGTTACCACTGAAACATACCTAATTAAATAATACGAATAGTTTGAACGAATGTTATTTTATCCATCGCAATATTTCACAGATTCACCAAAACCAACTGTCAGATTTTTCAAAATAATTTGTTGTTCCAGTGACTAAACCATCTAATTAGATTTCTTAACCAAATATCATTTAAATATGATTTATATGGCGATTCATTCCGGTAATATTTTACGGATTTGTAAATTGTTTTCGGCAGCTGTGAATTAGTGTCATGTTTTTCGAGAATAGTTCTTCGAATAATTTAGAATGATTTATAATGTAAAGCGGTTGATGCAAGAGGATTTATTTGTTATTTATCCATCGCGTCTGTCATATCAAATATTGGCAAAGTTCAAAATAGTAGTGAAGAACGTTTTGTAAACAAGATAATTATTGATTATTATATATTAAAAGTGATGCATACAAAGTATTTCATGTACATGTAAGATTTATTAATTAATATAGTGTAACAACCACTACTTATCCAGCGGGGTAAAGTCAATAATAGTCTGTATACTTTTGGATTAAACTGTTTATTCTGCAGTATCTCTCACAGTGTTTTTATAATTTCTAACCTTCTGCCCATAAATATACCACTCTCTTCTCCACTCGCCGGAAGTGCCCATAGATAAGCAAAACATCCCTCTCGAAAAGTCATCTTCTTCTTCTGACGCGCCCCATTCCTGGCCATATGGGTGTTACAATATGTAGATTGTTTTATGATTCGGCAGTGCGTCATGCTTTTTGGCTGTCAATAATGGTCAAAATAATTACTACTCATAATAGTATTTGCTGGTATTTTTACAGAAATTATTAATTATAACGGCCTCCGTGGTCGAGTGGTTAGGCTCTCGACAAGCGATCCGAAGGTCGCGGGTTTGAATCCCATCGTGTGCTAGTAAATTTTATTTGACGAATTTGTGTCTCACAATTTATTCATTCAAAATAACATATAGTATACTAGTGGCACGTTGGAAGATGCTCTCAGTAATACTGGTGTAAGACTACCGTTGTGAATTGAAACGTAGCTTGAAATGGTTTTAGCCGTATTTGGTGACCAGATCTGAATAGCCAGAAACCCCCCCTCCCTTTCCCCATCTACTTTCCCCTCAGCAACTACCTTTAGCCACATGATATACCGAGCCAAGTGGTGACTTAACAGTGTTGCCCGGGTTCATTAGATAAAGTTTTTCCAGGTCTTAGTGCCAGATACGTCGGACTCTCGCCTTACACTGCAGTGGGAGGAATAGGTTTAGACGTCTGTCGCTCGTGGACATAGTGACCCTCATAACATTTTCCTTCCCAGAACCCTTCTTCTTTCCTTCATTTCTCTAAAATATACTATACATTCCAGCCCCAAGGTCTCCTTTGCGGAGTAAAAAGGCCTCTGCAATCTCTATGTAAATATTGAAAATAATGATCGTACAAACAAATTTATTTTTCACGCTTAGCATCCTAAATGCCCCAAGTCGTCTCTAGGGATGCTGCACAGAATCATTTACAGAAGACAAACGAGTAAAATAGGGTTATGAAGATACATAAGGGACTTAAAAACTTCCCTCTCTAAGTGCACAATTAGGTTAATCAAAACCCTATGTTACAATGGAGATAGATTTGGTATGGGAGGTTTCTTTAAATGGATTGAGTTTCCCGATGAAAAGACGTAGTTCACGGGATATTATATTAATTATTTACTTACTTACAACTCTGGTCTTACTTATTTATTGGTAAAAATATTCAAACGTCCAATAATAATATGTATTCCTTATTGGCTAATACAAGTTTGTAATTATTGCAGATTTTGAATAATTTAGTAATTTGGGCCTACGATGATGTAGTATATATTACCTGTCCATTCGTCTTTCATATGCAAGACGTGAGAATATGCAATACAACATTAAAAAACATGATCCAAATTTTACGTGCACAGGGGTGGATTGGCAAATAATAGTGTTTAAAGATAAAAGCACGTGCACTAATAATATTTCTGTAACAAAATGAGGTATTTTTTAACATGTTGGTTTTAAACAAACATTTTAAATGCAACTCTTAAAATTTGCCTTTTCAGGCCCGACTAAAAATTCGACGTAAAATATTAAGTAAAAATATCCATATATTTTAAGTTTATTAAATTCAAAGAACATTACACGGAAAAACTTACCGATATGAAACGTTGTAAAATTATTTAAAATCTGGACAAATTATGCACGAACATGTTACAAGAATGCCGGAACACGTGTTCTTAATAACAATAATAATTTCGCATCTTCCGAATATTTAATCGGACAAGACCACGTGTTCAGATATATAATAAATGACTAATATTTTATCAGGAAATGATGATGCAATCACATTTTTAACAGAATAGTGATAAATAAACGTATTTTAACAAAAGGAGGTATTTTAAATTTGTTAATTTTGAACAAACATTTTAAACGCAACTATAAAACATACATTTTGAGGTAGGACTAAATAAATCCGACATAAAAGATACACATACATATTAAATTTTTAAAAAAACATTACAAGTATATATTATACACGTTTTTAACTTCAATAACAAAATACTTATTACAATTTCAGTTTTTAATAATAAAATTAATACATTACGTAATCCTTTTGGGACATATCTTGATGTTGATTTTATTTATGTATTTATAACTACTTATATACGAGTATTATAAAGTAGGTTCGCTGGTAGAAGCAAAATAGACTAGAGTATCTCTAATTGGATAGATGGCCAGAAAAAAATATTCAGATGCATTTAACACACAACATATAAGCCATTTACCTTAAGTTTATGCATTGCTTCTCTCGAATTCTAAATATTATCTTTGTTAAAGTTTTTACCCAATCCTCCCCTGCCTAATATAGACGGCTAATTAATATCCTAGGAAGCACCGCGTACGCAAGCTACGCCATTACAATTTTCAACAAGTCTTGAAGTTGAACTGAAGGTATAATTATTGTTTTTGCAGCTGAAAATGCTTTGGTTCTTTGAAGATGGACGCAATAAATCCGTACGTGAAATGTTTTCCGTAATTATTTGATCGCCCGTCCGCATTAACCTCATATTTTATCCAATAATTATTTATACAACATTTACTAGAACGTGTTGAAAGTTTAGATTATTTTGTATTAAGAAACTTTGTGTTCATATTTCGTTGGTACTATTTGACTATCTGCCTGAGAATTACAAAATATAAAAAAATAAACATATTACAAGAAAGTGCACTGAGAAAATCGCAAAAAAAAAAAAATTCCTAACAACTTTTTTTATTTATTCATATAAATGTTATTGTACAAAATTTTTTATGTGATTATCTACTACCAGGTACATACTCGTATTAGTTTTTATGTGATTATCTACTACTAGGTACATGCTAATATTAGTTTTTATGTGATTATCTACTACCAGGTACATGCGCGTATTAGTTTTTATGTGATTATCTACTACTAGGTACATGCGCGTATTAGTTTTTATGTGATTATCTACTACTAGGTACATGCTCGTATTAGTTTTTATGTGATTATCTACTACCAGGTACATGCTCGTATTAGTTTTTATGTGATTATTTACTACTAGGTACATGCTCGTATTAGTTTTTATGTGATTATCTACTACCAGGTACATGCTCGTATTAGTTTTTATGTGATTATCTACTACTAGGTACATGCTCGTATTAGTTTTTATGTGATTATCTACTACTAGGTACATGCTCGTATTAGTTTTTATGTGATTATCTACTACCAGGTACATGCTCGTATTACGGTTCTTGAAATTCATTTTTTGTAATTATTATAAAATAAGATTATTGAAGACATTATTAGCGATTCCTAAAGAAAAAATCTGGAACAGAAAATCAGAAAAAGATACGGTCACATCTAGGACTCGAACCCAGGACTCTTTTCTTGCCGGGGTACCGCTCTACCAACTGAGCTAATGGGACCCTTTCTCCTTCGGTCATATTTAACTGTATCATACTACTATTAAGAACTACCAACATTTTCTTCATCTTTATGCATGATCACAAGATTCAACCTGAACTAAATGCAATCTAGACAGTATCTTTAGATAAACTTTTCATATGACCGTGTATTTTTATGATTTTTCTGTTTTAGATTTTCGTTTTGGAATCGGTAATATCTGTCTTCAATAATTAAATATTACAATTTGAGGTTTTAATCACAAGTTATTCCAAAAAAATAATATAAAATACATTTTAATATTTGTAAAAAAAAAACAATAATATTCAGCAAGAAAAACTAATAAGGAACTACTATAAAAAAAATTGATTTCGTTGTGTGTGAGGTTGTGAAATTTAGTTCAATGAACTCTAGAACTCGATTTTCTTTGAATTTTAATGTCATTTTCCAAATTGTTCTTTTTTTTGAAGAATTCAGACAAGCAATAAAATACCTACCTACAATATGATATTTATAACAGAAAAATATTTTAATAACCATTTTAATAATTGCAACCGATTTACAGAGAATTCAGATTATTCCGTGATTTTTCAATGGTCTGCGCTGGTTATTATTATCATACTTCTATTACATCGATGGACAGACCTTGTGACTTACTGGAATTTATTTTTATTTTTTATTTCTTTTTATTTAGGAAGCAAACAGTCGTACAGTAAAAAATTATAACAATAATGTTCTAGACCAATTAAGTTCCATTGAGTTAAATGTTGATTTAGTATTTTTTACCTACACAACATATTGAATGGCAAAAAAATAAACATAATAAAGAAATACATAAAATTAAAAACAAATAGAAAATATACAACTTTTCGCATATCTATACTATTTGTATTTGAAATGTCGAGATAGCGTCTGAGACCTAATATTCAAAATCTTATATTACAGATGGTGTCAATTTTGTTGCAGTATTTGAAAAGTGTATACTGGTACTCTTTTTATATTATACGTTTTTCAATCTATCAGTTAATTTGTTTGCCTTCTTGTAACTAGTAACATTTGAAAACTAGTAACTAGTAACTGAATGAAAAAAAAAATACAAACAAAAAACCGTGACCACCTCAAAACGAGTAAACAGCAGTAAATAACATTCTGGTTATAATGTAAAGTACACAACACTTATAAGTAATTCATCTTCTTGGGAGACATTAACATGTCAACACTAGACTCAAATGGTCTCGAATAGTGGTCATTCTACTTCTCTTACTGGCATTTCCTGTGAAATTATCACCTCATTATATTTGATGTATTAAGTAAGTCATTCGTAGCTATTAAAAACCAAAGCACTTTTCAATTTGAGAGTGTGCTGACATCTGATGAATAAAAAATAACTTGTACGTCTAAACTCACCCGGTTGAAACGATATAGGAACAACTTTTTTTGAGGTTATACCCATCAATATAATACACCATTTAAGAAGAAGATACTAATAATAAATCTAAATGTAATATGAAACGGAACAAGACACAGTAAATAGAATGCAACTACCTAGTTATTAAACGTCATATTTGTCGATCTCAAAATTCAACTTCACATTTGAAAAAATATCAACTTTGCAACAAATTTTTCCCATATTTTTGGCAGCTACCTTTTCAATAATAAAATGGTTTGTAACGTAGAAAGTGTCTCGGATAAACTATCCGATTTTTATTTATATGGGTACATACTAAAACTTCTTTTGGTCAAAGAAATTATTTATATCAGGCACCACTTATGTTTAACATTCTTCCAAATCATATTAGGACGGGTTGTTTCGGAGATTTTGAACAATTCATCAAATTTCAACGTTCATTTTCGGATTCTGTGAAAGTCCTATTTATGTTCTGTTATAATATCATTAGAGATTAGTTGCTTGACAGAACTGAAATAAGAACAGAACTTGAAAAAATCTTTCACAGAACTTGAAAATTAACTTTGAATTTTGAGGAATTGTTCAAATTCTCCGAAACAACCGGTCCTTAGTCTACCAATTCATTAGTTAAATTAAAAAAATATAATTAAGAATTTTGTATTGACAGACACATTAATTAATAACTTAATATTTTTTCATCCTCGTCCTTTCTTAAATAATAAGATTTTATATAAGTCCCATTTGCTAAAAACTGAATGTCACCCTTTCTGTCTTAATTATCTACTTTGCTTCTTTTGAATAATGATTAAAGATTAGTTATTGTTCAAATATTGTTACAACATACTGTAAAATTACCCATAAGGTAACACATTTAATACTTATTTTTTCTTTAATTTTGATATATTTTGTGTTTGTTTGTAGAATTACTTTATGTTTGTGATTACTCTTATGTTTGCTTCACTCAAATGTAAATAGTTAACCTCGATACAGGCTTAGTCCGAGTGAGGTTGATTTTTATGTGAAAAAAAAACGTGTTTTATGTATTTTATGATACTTATTGACATTATTAAGTCTAAATGAATCAAGAACAACTTTTTACAAAAATGACGTTTATATTTTTTTCAAATATCACGTTTAATAACTAGGTCCTAGTTGTCGAGTGGTTAAAACGCTGTCCTGGTTTGACAAGAGTTCCTGGGTTCGATTCCTAGTCGTGAGCGTAACCTTTTTATTTTCCGTGTTTCATTTCTTCTTAATGTGGTATGTTTATTAAGGTTTGATAATGTATATGGTTTATTGGTGACATATTTAGGCACAAGTGGTGGAGCAGAGTTGTAGGTACCACATAAGGGTTTAAATTGTGGCCACGTTCTAGGTGCGTCCTTTATTTAATTCAGCCAGGAAATTCGAGTGGAATATTGGCTGAAACCATTATTTATTTACGAGTATAAGTGGAGAATTACTACACCCTTAAACTAACCTTATACTGACGTAGACAATTTTCAGTTACACTTCGGTGACTTCAAGATTACATAAGATACTTTTAACACAACTGATGTGAAATGTTATTTAATTTACAGTTTTTCACAATAAATAAAAAAATATTTTAAACTACTGAAATTTGACTAAATATTTATTCGTAATAGTATTAGCTGGAATTTTCACAGAAATTATTAATTTTGACGGCCTCCGAGGTCAAGATACAGATAATTTTATTTTATTTTATTCATCAAAATAACTTTTAAAATAAAGTTTCAGAGTGGAATTTATTATCAGTTTCAGCCTGGTGTTAGAACATTATTCAAAATTTAAACATTGCTTGAAATGGCTTTGGCCGTGTTGATGACCAGATCTGAATAGTTAGGTATTTTCCCACAATTCTCTTCACTATCTTCTTTCCTTCCTCACTACCTTTAACCTCATAATATACCCCGATTGGGGATACCATTGTCTCACTGGCTATGGAAGGTTGGGAGCAGTTGGGACTCTTGTACGGTTTCAAATAAAAAAATAAAAATACTTCCATTTAGAAACTACAAAAAACAAGTTTATTGGTTTTTCTTTTAAAAAATTTCCATATTATTTTTGTTTGTTACAATGTTTTCATAAAATATTCAGTAAAAAATATAATACATCACGTTCCCGTAAATTATTTTCGTGTTTATTTTTTAATTTTCGTAATAACGGCTTAACTTTCAACGTGTACCAGGAGTCATTAGAATAATTACAAATTAATAATTCTATAAATATTATTGTGCACCTGTACGATCATTAATTGCACCATCACGCCGCATCTTAAGTTTATAAATAACGTAGGAACAAGCATCTAATGCCCAATTCAAAACGAGATGAAATTAATATTCTCACAGATTTCCTAAGCATGGTGAAATGCCCCATCTGGCCAGTAATTGGCTAAGATTATTGAGTGTATAACATACAATATAACCTGATGTATGTGATTACCCCCTAACGTATTCACTTTGCCGTGCGAAGATACAAGCATACGTTATCCGTTATCCAGTTACTTTAATATGAGAGAAAATAAATACGATCTTAAGGTAGGTACACCAGTTAGTAAATCAGAGGCGTGCATGAGCGCCTCATCGTTCTCACATAAAAAAATATAAATAATAATAATATTTATAAACTTATTGCTAGAAATCAATCTACACTTTAAAAATACGAGCGAAGTCGAATCGCATCTCCGCACAGACGAATATCTTTATGGAGAAAGTTGGCCATAATTCGAAAACCTTTGCTTTGATAAAAACTCAAAAAAACATATAAAAGCTCGATATTCATCACATCTTATACCGGTCATTTAAATAATTTCACTCACCTCCCTGACATACTCG
Organism: Hesperophylax consimilis; assembly: GCF_061612785.1. Lineage (NCBI taxonomy): Eukaryota > Metazoa > Arthropoda > Insecta > Trichoptera > Limnephilidae > Hesperophylax > Hesperophylax consimilis. The sequence goes on from NC_142850.1 coordinate 36,033,917, forward strand.
TACCACCTGCCGGCAAACAGTATTATCGCTGTCGTTGTGTGAATCTCTTTTTTATTAAAGTTTTTAGAATTTTATCAGCATTGTTACAAAAAATATTTTGTTAAATATAAGTAATAAGGATGAATTTATTTTCGAATATTTAGTTTAAATATCGCAGTCCATATATATTGTTACATTTCTAATCATAAACATTCAAATTTTATTTTTTCTGCGTAAGCATCACCATTACAAGCATTTGAGTATGTAGGTTTCATCGAGTTAACTTATAGTTTCGATGGTACACAAAATTTGGTTATTCCTGATAATATGTAAAACAAAACACTGTGCGTTTATTTGAGCCATTTTATCTACCATCACTTAAGTATTGTTTTTTGTTAGAAATTCCGGACATATTCTTGATATTCCATTTACGAGCTTATGAAACAATTTTAGAATGGAAATATTGATGAACACTGCACGTTTTTGGAAGATCACGAAAAAAATCACTTAAAGCCCAGAAAGTGAAAAAGAGTTGCTTACTCAATAGTTTTGGCCAACTTTCGAGGTAAAATAATCCTCTGTGCGCTGCACGTTCTCTTCTTACCGCCCTACTGTAACCGTTTATGACGTGTTGAAAGTCTCCAAAATATGTCATATTTAAATATTGACCAAAAAATACTTATCTGTGCGTAATATACATTCAAGGGAAGACTCGTTTGTGTTAAATAATATTTGTCTTAACTCTAACATTGACTTTTTTTCGGATTAACTGCCCAAATTCAAACGTGGCATCATGTCAATAATTTAAACTATTAAATTCGCATAAATACAGACACACAAACACATACATTACACACGTCACACACACCTATAAACTACACAAGTCACCTGGTAATTAAGGAATAAACATACCATTTAGCAGACATTACAAGGAAACATATCATAGGTACACAACATGAAGTATCTTATTCCTGTATATTGTTTCATTAATTGATTTATAATTAAATGCATAATTGAAGCGGCTATTTGGATATTTAATATGACAGGAAATCCCAACCAACATCGAATAAATCCTGCGACTGTAATTCTTGTCAAAAACTGACTTAATATCAATTAATTCGCTGTTTTTCCTACCTCCTGTCCTTATTAAACTCTGTGCACGCCACTGCGTAAATAGCCGTTCGTTGTTGTATTTACGTACATTTATGTACGTGCTTTTGCGTAACATGTGGTAAAATTTAATAATTTGATGATATTAATAACCCTGCAAGGCAGTGGGGCATGGAACTGGCAGAGGAAGGATGAAATGACAATGCATGTTGTAGATATAAGATCCCTGAGGCGTATGTGTGTAAAACATCTATGATCATGTGAGAAATATAAAAATTAGTTGACTGAACAAAAAAAATGAGAGTACGGAGCATACATGATGATTTGTATAGTCCCGTTTTTAAATGTAAAGTACAAATATAAATTACATTTCTACAAAGATCTATCTTGTGTGGCGATCTATCCTATCTGCCATAGCTTGCGGAGAAACTTCATGACCGTTAGTTAGTCAGTTTTAAATAATTTATATTTATTTGCAATTAACTGTTGTGATAACTTAATAACTTTTAATGAGATACGGTGCGTAAACACATTACGTAGTTCCTCTAGAATTGGGAAACTCAATGGTATGACTCAATTAAAGGTTAAGGTTTGTCGATGTTACATATATAAATAGCGTGAATCCTTTCTAACATACATAAAATCTATAAAAAAATTTGTACTTTTTAAATGTAGAAATTTAAAGTATATGTTAAAAGGTAAAAGCTGTAAAAAGAAAGAAGTAAAGTTTGAGGTTGTGAATTATAGTAAGCTGGCCGTAGTTTTAACCCTTCAGGGCTCGGAAGGACATTACTAGCCACAGACATCATATTCCATTAAAGCCTCTGAAGGACAGATCTGACCGGGCCGTCCAAAAATTATAAAAGTATTTAAATTTCTTTTTCTTTAATGCATAGATAAGTGATTGGTTCGTCATTGGAAAGATAAATAATTATTCTTTTCAGTTTTTATCAAATATTTATAAGGAAATACATGGATAAAATAAATAAAAAATTGCGTTTTTACGAATCGGCAGGATTAAAATATAATTTTTATTCTTTTTCTAATTATAGAATAAATATTCTAAACACTAAAGTGACAGTTTTATTAATAATTACCCATCAAAAGAAATGTGTTCTATAAATATTGAATTCCTAAAAAATTATGAACGTTCCGAGTAAAAACGTCTGGGTAAGATTTTTTGTTAACATTTCAATGTTTGATATTAAAAAAATATTTATTTTATAACTATCAATGTTTATTTTAAATACAAACATTTCAAAGATAATTTTATCCGGTTTCTAAAATAGTATTTCATTTAACGACAACTAGCAATATTTAGCATATTTTAGATACCTGGGGAGGATTCCGAAATTCAGTGAAATTTCACCATGTCGTTGGGATTTTGAAACCTGAAGGGTAAAAAAGGAAATAATAATATTTTCAAGAGTTCATGAAAAGCAATGGCAGAAGTTGGATACTGTTAATGTTAAGCCACACATTTTATAAAGATGTCTCAAAGAGAAGAAAGCGCCACACAGCGCATAAAACTTAATTATCTAGATTAAAAAAGAACACAATGAAAAATCAATTCTATAAAATAATTTGTAAGCGCTCTTTTAGGATTTTATTTTTCAAAAACAATCAGTAAACCGAAAATATCGAAGCAATAGAAAAAACACACCACGAAATTAAGTGTCCTTAATTTGAAAGCTCCCGCTTTCAGGCTTTCAACGCAACCTGCAAGAAACAGGGTTGCCACAACCGCCACAGCGCAGTGTGGTGAGTCCGGTCTGAGGGAGTGCCTGGGGTGGGGGTGGCAGTGGGTGCTGGAGGGTGGCAGGGTGGTGGGAGGGAGTTGAGATGGCAGGTAGGGAGAGGGGAGGGGGTGTCCGCCCCGTATTGATCACCGCGTAGAGCCGCAGGCTTCAGCGCATGCGTACACAAGGCGGTAAGGATGGTACAGTAAGAGAAAGGAGGATTTTTGGAGAATTCTACACAATACATGTATTTGAAAAAAAAACAAACGTTTTTCATAATACGTAGTAAAAAAATTTGCTAGGTGTGATTATTTCAGCTAAGAAAAAGCAATAAATGAGTTTTTTTTAATCTTTAGGATTTAAACATTTTTAATGCATCAGAACAGAACTAAAAAAAAACTATCCTTAAAAAAAGTATCTTTGCAAATTTGACACTTTTTTTATGGTTGATTTATTTTCTACTAGAAATAAAAGAACAAGGATTGCATGGACATATATTGTATCACTTGTAAATAATTTATGAATGAAGCATTTGTATCTATTTTGATGGTATAAGAATATCGGAAGCTGCAAAAATTTTTAACAAATACAATCACTTTATTTTTTGTTTGTAAGCAACTACTTTTTGTTTTCATTAAAACTATCATCAACAGAGGACGCTCTGGCGTCATGTAATTTGTAATACCTTTGTTCATCATTTTCATGATGAACTACTATAAAGCTTAACAATATCCATTAACCGTCATAAAATAATACAGCGTATTGATAATTAATTGAGAGTTGAGACCTGGGCAAAGTTGATTAATGAGTTAATTATAAATGAATATTTTAAAAGTATTTTCTGAGTAATATTTGGACGAATGGAGGTTTGTTTGAAAAGCTCTGCCCAGCTATACGTGTGCGTGGTTCGGAACTCCATTCTCCGACTGTACGTTTGCTTTCCGTAAACGCCTCGAACGGTTTGTAAGGCAGATCCATTTTTCTCCATTCAATATTCTACTCAAATTCACCAAATTCACCGAAACACTCAAACGAATTCGCGATACTGTCCCAGTTTTGTTCAGTGACCAGCTAAGTGATAAGTGTTGGTGATAGCCGAGGCTTGGAGCCTTATTATTTACGAAACAACTCTATTCATTCCATAAAAGATGTAAGTAATGCTTGCAATTTTTTCCATAAAAAATCATTACATGTACTACAGTGTTTAACTATGTCAAAACTGATTAAAACATATTAAAATTTTTAATTTATACACGTTCTCAAATGATATTTTAAAATATCTCGTTTAAAAAGTGCATTAGTCCCAAATTCTGTCGGAGATTTTAAGTCACGTGAAACTATTGAATAAATTCGATCCCTGACCATTTTAAAAGGGTTGTACGTGGTGGCTTTTCTGTAAAGAAAATATTTTCTTTCTTATTGAAAAAAGTACCTTACATCATTTTAATTACATCATCAATTTAATACGTGTAAGAAGACCATTCTATTTCCATTATTTAATATTGTTTCAGGAGCTGAAATCGCTAGTATTTTTTTAATAGTGCGATCCTTGACCCCTTAATAGGGGATGTATAATGTATATGGTTGTTTTTCTGTTAACATAACTGTATTTCCACATTAAACGCCTAATTATCAGCATTTTGTAAACAAATAATATTGACCTTTAATTTAATGCTAGGGGAAAAAATTAATTTCACAATAAGCATTAAAATCTCTACGTAGACTGACCGCATCGATTATTTTCATGTTTTTAATGCGGCATGGGATGTTCCATTCCATGGTGAATCATAATATGACATCAGTCAAGCTAGCTCGCTTTAAATGGGATGGGGAAAAATATAAAAAAATATATCTGGAACAACTCCAAAAACAGATGATCGTGGAACAAATGTTTTCTTATGTAATTAGGGTCCCGGGAAAAGGTTAATAAAATGTTTAACCTTTATCGATTTCATTCATAAATGTGCTCATGTGTTTGGGATTTCATGACGTACGAACCTTTTGCTTCCATTCAGTATCTTATTGTCTTTCATACGTGACTTGCATCTCGGAGCATTTTCAATGTAAGTCATTTACACTTTTATCTTCCGTTTTATTTACCAAACTTAATCAAAGATTTGCCGATTTCGTTGCGTTTCAGTAAATTTGATCGGAGAATTTCTGACATCTAAAGGTGTTGGTAGTCGATTCGTGTGACGATTTTGTTCCTTAGGTGTGGCTACGTCATCGGCTGCAACGAAAAATCAATCCACCACTTGCAATTCTACGCAATAAGAATTACATTCTAAATGCCTCTTGAGATTTCTACGGAAAATGCAATACTATTATATTTTGCATTATATGTATCTCTCTCTAATCTCAAAATAAGTTATTCTTCAGGAATTGAAGTGACTTCTTAAAGGATTAAATCTCACATGGTTGGCTGAAAGGGTCAGTTGTCTTTCTGGTTAATTTTTGATTTAATTTGAGGAAATAATTATTAAAACCGAGTAATATCGTAGGTTAAAATAGTTTTATCCACTGGGATGAAAGACTGTATTCGATTTGTCGTGGAAATGAGCTGCTAAAAATACTGAAAGATGGATTTCTTTAAAATACAAGTAAGTCCATTTTGGAGGTTGTTGAATATTTGGTGTGGGAAGTTTATATTAGAGGGTAAAGGCACTTAGGGGATGGAGTCTGTAATTGCATAAGGAGACTGGGCTTTATTGGAAGACACTGAGGTAGGGCAGTAATGACTGACGTTTAGAAAATAATAATATTGTTTGCTAAATTGGGGGCATGAATAAGCGAATGCAACAGTTAAGAAATATTGCGAACATTTGTTATTGTGAGAATGCGAGCGTACTTAGGATTTTTAAAAGCAAATTGAGTAAATTTACTAGGACATAAAACGTTCAAGATCACCTATTAAATTAAAATACTTGAGCGACTTTCGAATATGTACCTAATTGATTAAGAGTTGAAACGGGGAACTTTATTTCTGGAGCATTTGATTTGTGTTGATGTTTGAACATCTTGTTAATGAATTGGAGATAAAAATATCGTTATAATTTAGGGACCATATGAAGAAATTATCATCAAACTGGCTGTGAAGTGTCCTTTTTCAAATTTTTTGTTCACCTTGGGACTTGGAAAATGGAAGTGACAGTCCGAAAAACGTATCATGGTTGGAATGATTAAGTTACGCAGAAGAAGAGAAAGGGCTTTAAGCTTACGAATAAATCAGGTAACTCCGCGGGGTCAGCGTTCAAAGATAGACCGGAAGAATTAGTAGAACTTTGTAAAGAGGGTGGGACCCATTTATTGGGATTCTTATTCATTAGGAAAGAATGAGTAGACAATAAGATGGAAGGTATACTAAAAACATGGAATTAGAATAGCATTTACAATAAAAATTTCCCAGAACTTCCAGAGGAACTTTTCACTAAAACGATTTACATCAGAAGGGCTTTTTTGATCGATGCTCCCTATTCCTATGTGTTCCATACCTAAAACAAGTGGTATTTAAATAATAGTTTTTTAAATATAAACACAGAACAAGAGTCCCAATCGCTCCCAGTCGTCTGGAGCCAGTGAGACTATGGCACCTGTAATTGTTGCATCCCAACGGGGGTAAGATGTGACGCTGAGGCAGTGGGAAGGGGAACGAGAAGGGAATCTGGCCAACAAATACGGCTAATGCCATTTCAAGCCATTTTTCAAATTCTGAATGGTGGTCTTGGAAGTATTTTCTACTCTGGAAAATATGCTATATGTTTAATATGTCACATCACTGTAACGTTATCCGAAACGTTGGCTAAAGAAAGAGTTAGCGCAACACGGCATAACACCCCAAAAACAAATAAAAAAAGGCTATATGTTATTTTAAAATGAATTGTTTGTGGAATATCACTTTTTTTCAATATATAATATGCACTTGCTCATGCAGGCATTTGAACCCGCGTCAAGAGCTTCACCCCACGATTACAGAGGCCGTCAAATGCCGGCATGCAATGATTATTTAATTTGAAAATAGAAGACTTAAGAATTCCGATAATAAATGATAAAATATTTAAATCAGGTCTTGTCTGTCGAAAAGAGAAGCTGGAAGAACGAATAAGCAGGTCTCAGAAAGGAAGATGCATCGCGTTCCAGAGTTTCTGAGATCGCTCATTAAATTTTGATTTCGAAAATGTATGTTTAAAAAAAGAATAATATGAGGTTTGTTGGTTATGTTTCCAGGGCAGCGGAAGGCGGATTGGCTCCAGCGGCACCGGAGACAGGAGCGGATGGAGAGATTGTGGGCGGGCCGCGCACCCCTCAACAGATCGCGGCGCAGCGTCGGCTTCAACAGACACAGGCGCAAGTCGATGAGGTAACCAACCAACCAAACAACCAACCAACTACTTTGCTAGACTCTAGACTGGAGGGAAGGTGTTTGCTCTCAGTTTCATCAATTGGAATGTCTCGAGATTGAAGCTCAAAGCAAATCAAAGCTTCAAATAAATTGTTTTATTCATTTAAAAAAAAAAAATGTTTTTAACAAAAATTATGAATTAGTGTAAGAACAGAAACAGATAGATAAAAACCAGGTTTTAAACGAGCCGCAAAAAAGATTGCTGTTTAAACTCTGCTTCATTGATGTCAAATAATTGTGTTTAACAATAAGATTGCTCTCCCTACCCATGACTATTGACAAGTTAGTCCTGCAAACTGGGGGAGATGAAAAGACAGTGCTGTCGGTGACGGAGATAACTATCGGTAACATATAAATGAATACTCTCCATGATAGTCGAGTTTTATAAACTTCCTCGAATCAGTTTAAAGAAATGTGAAGCATCGAGGAGTGTGCATAATGAACATTCCTTCTGACCCGCAGATGGTTCATTACGAGCAAACCTAAGAGAAAATCATTAGAATAAAACTACGGGTAGTAAGTATGCTCCCTCATGTAGAGAAATCTCAGAAATTTCTTCTGAAACATCTCCAACATGAATGAATACTTCACCGACCTCTCAAGCCTACTCATAACCATCGCCTTGTACAGTATTATTAACTCATGTATCTCTAAGATCTTACTCTCCATCTTCTTATATTTTAGCCCGAAAGATTCAAAATTCCCAAATATTCAGTACATTTATGTTTTGAAATGTTAGATCATAAACATTTATGTAAGTGTGAATATGTATTAAAGACAAAAAAATTCAACGAGATAATTGAAATTAGCCACTTATAAGTGGTGATTGTTTTCTATTTGGGTATTTTTAAAATTTTAATTACATAATGTCTTTTTCTATTTTCTAGGTGGTGGATATCATGAAAACAAATGTCGAGAAGGTGTTAGAAAGAGATCAAAAATTATCAGAGCTTGACGACAGAGCAGGTAAGCCGGATTAACATAGAATTGTATCGTTGCTATTGAGGATAAGAAAAAAATCTCCACTTACGTAGGAATTGCAATACAGCTGATGCGACGAGAAAAGACAGAGATTTAACTCTTGCATCAACTAGGCTTCTCTGGTATACTTTTCTGTAAATCTTTCAACTTTTTTTCACTAACATAACAATATTTACATAACCTATTTATGAAACTCTACCATTCATTTTTGTAACGCCAGAATTATGTGACTTTAAAATTGACTCAGGGATTCAGAACCGTGAAGTCGATCATTTTTCACTTTACCCCTTCAAACTTATGTTGAATATTTTTTATTTACTTAGACGCCCTGCAGCAAGGAGCGTCACAGTTCGAGCAGCAAGCCGGCAAATTAAAAAATAAATTCTGGCTACAAAATCTAAAGGTTAGTATTAAAAAAAACTGATGATACAATTGAAAAAATATGTTTTACAGATGAACCCTTATTGTTTATCTTCTTCAACAATCTATAAAGTTAGGTTAGGTTAGGTTATATAAAACAACAGACTATTTTAAAAAATACCTCAAATCTAATCTAATACATACAGTTTTATGACCTCCAACCTTTGAAACTTTAACGTGGCTGTATAAATTTGTAATGTAATGAAAATCCTCTGAACAATAAAGACACGCAATATTATTTTCACTGTGGGAAATAAATAAATTAAAATGTTCACTCTTGTGTAAACTTGAATCAAGTAAATTAATTTCATTTTTGGGAGAACAACGGTTTATAAAACATTACTTACATTATGTAAAATGATAGAAGCGACTTGTTTATCTAGTATTATGCACTCTGAGAGCAACTCCCCACTATTCCTATTTTATTGACACAATGCAATAATTATTCAATCATAAAGCTATTGTCATTTCAAATGATATCCAGATTTTTTATTAGCTATTCACACTTGTGTTTTTTGAACAATGGCGCTAGTTGAAATGTTTTTTTTTTGCTAGTGAAATTATATGCAGGCGTTTCCTGATAAACTTTAAGTAGAATCCTAATATATCGGAGCACGTATTCATGTACCTGCATTTGCCTTGATAATATGTAATGATGAAATGCCAAAATATTTAGATTTTTCTGAACACGTGTTCCGATATCGTGATAATATTTTAATTTTTTCTAAAAGGTTAACAGGAAACCTATCAATTCATTTCTTAAGGAACTACAATCCCATTTTTAACCGGATTACGAGTTTTAATATTTATTCTTCGTAAATTAGCAATACTCTTTGTTCTCCGTGTAAAACTACCCATAATATTTTAGCGAAGCTAATATAATCACTAAACAGGAAATGCATAAGGAAATTTGATTCAATAAGGATAAAATGAATTTTTGACACACATCAATAAAATTCATGCATATTTGACGTTAGGGATGAATGTATTTAAAGAAAATAATTAGCTATGCACTAGTTTGAAAATAATAAAAAAATAATGTTGTCTTAACTCACAAAAAATATGAAAAAAGTTAGCAAAATTATAAAAAAATTGCTTTTACTGAAGATTTCTTTAATAGATTTTATTAAAGTTTTTGTTGTAAATGTTTCAGATGATGATAATCATGGGCGTCATCGGAGTTGTAGTAATCGGTCTACTGTTTGGTAAGATTCCCCTTTATTCTAGTTCTACTCTGTTAGAAGCATCCATGTTGTTGCCTTCACGTGATTACCATAACCCAAAACTTCTGCTTACATGTTCCTTGTTGACTGTGCTTTTAATGTGCTCGCAAAATGGTGATGATTTTACATTATGAACTGATGTTCGTAGGAAAATTTAATTTTAAATGTGTGGGAAAATACAGGTGCTAAGCAAACTTATTCGTCATGATGATAACGGCAGAAATTTTCAATGACATCTAAATAATATATCAGTTTAATGGTGTCGCAACCAGATTTGAGTCGAACCCAGTAATAACAAATGCATTGCTTGCGTATAGCATCTTTAAAACTTGTTTTACCTTACAATAGAAAATTCTAGTGGAAACGAAAAAAACGTTCATTTTTTATTTAAAAAAATAACATACTTTAAGATTTTCGACTTTTTAAATTCGATAATTGTTTTCGTACTTCTTGTGGCATTTTCGTTTGATAATAATATAATAACAATAAGTGGGCATAAACAAAACATCAAACGGTTTCTCAGTGACGTTTGGAAAATACATCGTAAAGGTGTATGTTCATGCATATTGTTGACCTATACTAAACCTTTTTAATGATAAAAGCAAGGCACCAATGTCTAACTGCTTTAATTGGGGTGTATTGTAAAAGAGAAATTGAGGCAAAAGAAAGTTGTGGGGATGAGACGAGTAGATACATGTGGATGTAATTACATTTAATTTATTACACAACATAAAAATCACCCGAAATTGCACTTATCAACGATTAAAACTAACTTCATACTATTGGTTAATGTACAGTGTACATTTCCTGTTGAGCCTAAAGTATCTTTAATGGACAAACCTCAAAAAGATCCCGCATTTTAAATGTTTACAGAAACATAACATACTTCCCTTGAACACCTTAAGCTTTTAAATTCTAAAAAAATTAAGTTTATTTTTTAAGAAAATCTCTTTTATTGGACAAGTTGAAAAAGTAATTACATGAAATTCTCAAATAATTATAAAACAAATTTTATTGTGTTATTTAACCTGGTATAAATAAATTTCACAATGTTTCTTTAAATTATGCTACTTAAGACAGTTGTCAGTTGTTTCTGCTCTTTTTTAAATAAGTCGTGTTTTAATATTTTCAAAACTGCTAGTAAAAATAACGCATATTTACCATTTATTGTTTTTTTTAAATTCATACTAATTTTATACGCCCACATGAGATTTTACAAATATGTGAAATGTAAATAATATTTTAGGGGATCTGTAACCATGAAGTAAAATTTCCATTTAAAAATATATATAACCCACATAGGAGAAGAGTATGTATTGTGCTTACCTTAACGATTATTTGTAATGAGGTATATTATTATAGCCTTCTTATAACTACATTCAGAGCAGTTGAACAAAACTACAATTATAGAGATGCACTTGAACACATCTACATAGCGCGCTCTCTCTTACATTCGTATTTACATATTTCACTTTCAAACCATCTTGAGTAATCTTTTCCAAATTTATCTTTCTTTGGTTACACAAACATTCACATAATTTATCTTTCTTTGGTTACACAAACATTCCCATAATTTATCTTTCTTTGGTTACACAAACATTCCCATAATTTATCTTTCTTTAGTTACACAAACATTCCCATAATTTATCTTTCTTTGGTTACACAAACACTCCCATAATACCCGTATCTCTTCAGTGACGATGACACTTTTTAATGTTAGTATAAAATCATTACCATTTTGTGAAGCCTCTATGTATGTACGTACTTCCCTTCAATTATTCTACTATGAGATCTAACTGAAGCTATACCCGCTGTTTCTATTAAAACTAGATCGTCTTGTGAGGAATTTTGCTGTGCAATTTATCGTATTTTGAATGCATAGTAACTTCTGAAGATGCTGCAGGAAGACATTATGTATTGTTTGAGACAAATTATCACGTTTGATCTCACTATGGATATTAGATAAAATCAATGTAAATTACTGTTTCTAGACGTGGACCTAGAGAATTACATGAAAAGGAAACGTATTAAAATTATATATGCTGAATTTGAGATGCTTTCATCTTACAGTGTAATTATTATGTATCCGATAAAGAGCCAATACAACGTTTCTTTTTCATGAAGACTTATGCATGGCTAGAATTTAGCTACCCGAAGACAGTTCTGAAAAATTACCATTTAACGTGTGTTTTATTTCAGAATAACCAATCTTTACTCTCCTACAAAAAAAACAATTTTACACATTTCAGGTTAATATTTAAAGTTTATTTATTTCAAATTGACGTTAATGAAAATAAATTGAATATTTATCAAATTTCTACTTCAATGTGTTTAATTATCTTCTCTGATTTTAGGAAATATTTTGATAAATAAACACCTTTTGATAATAATATAATAATGGGAAAAACGGGCGAAAAGTAACGTTTGTGACAATTTTTCAAAAGTATTATTTTTAGAAACCAAACTAGCAGAAACACACTATCACAAATACTATTTACGACACATACACTTCTGTACATAATATCCAGGTAACATCACTGCCTTACAGACCATCAGGTTATTCAAGACTTTTCTTATTTAGCCAGTTGTCACCTGTTCATAACAATGATCTTAATTTCTAAAATCTGTTGTAATGTCTTATGGCAAAGAGACGATTGTCATAAAGCTAGTAGACAAGTTATATGAATATTATAATTACAAAGTTAATCAAGTTGAGAGTTTCCTATCACATAAATTGTTCTCCTCATAACGAAAACCGTACAAATTAACATACATTACTAACTAATTATCAATATCTCTGAAGTCACTCCGAGTGGTTTGCTATGTTAGATGGCTTAGCAGGGGTGCTCGGGTTCTAAGGTGAGGATTTTGGGTTGGTCTTGGTTAAGGTCTTGGCTACTCATGTGTGGCGGGCCGGATTTGGAGAGACTGGTTTAGGGAGATCTTTTATCTCTTCCGCAGTACTCTCTCGACCCATTGCCTTTCTCCGCAGTGGGAGGGATGAATACAAACATCCGTTACTCCTAGATACACTGACCCCTCATACTATTCCTTCCCAGATTTTCTTCTTCTTCCTTCCTTAAGAAACCCTTTATACACCACCCTTAAATATGACATAGGCGAGCTAAAGTTAAAAAAAACATTCTCATAAAAACCATGCAAATTAGTACAAATTACCACTATCGTTAAATTCATAGAATATACTGTTAATCATGCATTTGACATACAACATAATTCAAACTAATTTACACTCTACTTGGATATTCACATAATAAGCTCTATTTCAATTGACACCACGTTTTCTAATAATCTATTTGTTAATACTTCTTTCTGCCTCTATAAAATGAATATGTGCATTTTTAACACTTTCAACAACTCTACTACAATCCTTACTAATTCTGTGAGGATTCTTCTATATCTCGACCCATCCGACTGAGTTGGCTGTTGTTTTAGCTGAGATGTTTGTTGTAATGTGTCTTTGTTGATGTGCTTTAGATGACGTAGTATCATGAATGTATAATCCTTGTGTATAACCCGAGATAAATGTTACTTTTCTACTGAGTTTCCCCGACTGCTGATGCTTCCGCTACTGCCGGGGCCGAGGGTGACTTTTGCTATGTGACAAATATTTTTCAATCACCAAAATTGCTTAGTTATTATGAATACATTATTTTTTTTTAAATTGACAGTATGAATATTTACTTAATCAGTTATACTTATAGATTGATGGAATGATGTCCGTGTTCGACTAAGTAGATCCGTATTTTTATGGTCCATTCAGAATAATGTTACAAGTGATTTATTTTGGTAAAAACAGATGTTTCGAGAAAACAGAACTTTTTACAATTGCAACAATGTCATTCAAAATAAATTTGAAGTTAATATATTTTTTTTAGTTTTTTCGTTTATTTGTGTGGGAAATTAAAAAAATTAAAAATGGTAATTTTATATCAATGTTTCCGACAATATACTGTCTATCTAATTTAAAATTTTAATAAATGAAAAACAGTCAATTTTGAAGTAACTAGCGGGAGATGTTACAAGTAATTAAAGATTTTTTTCTTTTAATGTGTCATTTTATATGTCTAAATACATTTATATGCATTTAAGACTGCTCACTTGCTGGCTTGATCAAGGAAATCAGTCATTCTTTACCAATACCCTTATATTAGGATAGTTTTAAGCCAAAAAATCAGTTTATTTTTTATAACATTTATGTGAATTTAAAACTGTGATATACTCGGATTGTCATTTGGGACTAATTTACACTGTCAATTTAACCGGAAAATATATTTTTTTAAATAAATAAGGAAAAAAGATTAATAGGTTTGTAATGAACCGTAATATAAAAAAATGTCGTTTAGGACTATTTTACACTGGGTGGATTTTTATAAGAAATGACTTTCTTTAGAATAGGAAAGATCAAATGATTAAAGTGTTCTATTACTTGAGCAATATTTATTTGTATTATATCAGGTAGTAAACATTTGAAATAATAGTTCATAATATATTTTTATAATGCCGAAATTTATTTCATCTAATTAAAAATGATGACATTAAATGGTGAATGAAAGTTTTGTCACCTAGTATTAGTCCCCTTGTCTCCGGCCCTCATTCTTGACATGTCTTCCATCGCGCTGCTTATCGCCTTTCAGGTGATAACATAAAGTCAATGTTGAATTAGTGCGTTACCGAGGCACTTCGGCGTTGGGCGTTGATAACTTGCTTGGGAAAACCAACGTCGATATTGGTAACGGCACACAGAGTGTACTGCCGACGGAAAAGGGTAAGTAACCAACGCACCGACTGCAGGACAAACATATCCAAGGAATGATAATTATACCACGTACCTTAACTAACTTTCCTTTGAAACGCGTCATTGAGATTAAGCACATGTCCACATGTGAAGGTTAAAAAAAAACAAATGATGTATCCAACATCAAAAATACTTATTTCGGTTGTCGGTGCGTGAAGTAAAATAAAACTGCGTGAAATTATTTGTGTTCAATATGAACTCAAATTTGTTTTGAAATTTTCAAAAGTATGTGAATTCAAAAAAGCCATAAAGTTGACAGGAACCTATTAATAATAATAATTATCATTTATTTTATATTTTACATGTGAATTTATTTTTAAATTTTTGACAGATTTTGTGAATTTTCAAATTCACTAATTAATAAGATAATTTATGATAGTCTCTCAAATTCTCTCTGATGAAAATTGATAATATTTGTTTTTTAAATGTTATTATAATATCCCTTGGTTTTTCACGGGTCTGCGCTGTTTTGTAATATTTTTGGCGATGGTTAGCCTCATCTCCTATTTTAAAAGTAATAAAAATTTAATTCACAAATATATTTATAAAGAAATTCTGAACGAAGTTTTTTTTAAGTGGTGTGCTTCTACACTTAACAATTAAATAAAGATCTAAAAATAGTAAAGTGTGATGAAAACAAATGTTGGATGCTTAGATGATTTTAAACATGCAGATTAGTTAATTAAACAAGTGGATGAATGCAGGAGTCTGAGAGGTCCCAGTAAGACATATGTAGCACGATCAATTTACTGAAATACTTGAGTAGGGCCATGTAAAAAGACATATGTAAGACATATGTAGCACGATCAACTTACTGAAATACTTGAGTAGGGCCATGTAAAAAGGCATATGTAGCACGATCAACTTACTGAAATACTTGAGTAGGGCCATGTAAAAAGACATATGTAAGACATATTATGTAGCACGATCAACTTACTGGAATACTTGAGTAAGGCCATGTAAAAAGCCAAACCAAAATATCATGTATGAGACAGAACATGAATGTGAATCTAGGAAAAGAAACATAGTTGCGTGACGTTTCATCCTATCTGTCTACCCCTTAGGGATGATGTTGGTACGTTTGTTAGATATGGATTCTACGCAAATATACCAACACAAAAAACCGTAAATTGTGGGAAATAATTTTGAGTGAATTGGGTAGAAGTATAAATGATTGATATTTGCCCTACCTCTATCAAAACATAAGTAAATGCGTAATATCAAAATTGATTAAATTAGTTTGAAATTCCTTGGATATTTTTGACTTGTAGAATACTGTCATATAAAGCTTCATAAACCAAAACCTACTCCATGTTTAATATTTCTGTATAAAATAACGTATATATTAATACTATGTACGCTTATTTTGACAAAATTGGCATAAAATATACACTCGTGTGCGATGTTTAGTTATCTATCTGTTGTACATCAATGTTAAATTTTAGAATAATAACATATGTGTTGTCGATGTTGAAATAATATAAAATTACACAAATCAGGTAAAATAACTAAGTATATATTATTTTTATATCACATTTAAAATGGACAAAGACATTTTTTTGTATTTTTTGAATACATTACTCAAAATGATAAGCTTTTAAAGAAAAATTAAATATATTTACACGCTTTATGTAAGCAAAACTTTAATATGTTTGTATTTTTCTAGGAAACTTCCTGTAGACACAATTTGTTTCAATCATCACACCAGAAGCCATCACCAAATACATAATGTTAAGTTTAATAGGTGGATTCATTAGCGATATAAAATTATGTGTATAATACAGTTCGTAATAAAACTTCTAACTATTCACTACATTTGCTCTTCATACTACATTTCTTGGGGTTAACGCTGGCTTCAACTCATCTAGACATAATCATTACTTTATCCACTTGTTTTGTAAGAGATTGTTAAAGATATTGAGATTGGGAAATAAGCTAAGATTGTGTTATTAGTAGAGGGGAAATACTTTCAGTCAAAAACCGCTTTTATCAGTAGTTTTTTTCTTGCGGTTTGATTAATTATTATAACCCTTAGTGTATTATTGATATTACGTATGTCTATCGAAGTCTATTTTTTACTCAATGTTAGAGCTTCTCGAATAAGATTTATAATCGTCTTGTTTGAGATTTTTTAGGCAAATCATGTTATTTTCTCTAGTGTTTTGCATTTTTCAAAATAATTTGTTTCATAATGTGCTCGAATGTTTAAAATAACGTTATAATATTTATTTTTCATATATTATTAAAGTTTGTCAATAATAATATTAAAAAAGCTTTGAATTTGACAAATTCTGTTAAGACTATTGTTAACGCGTATTCGATGAGTAAGTAAATGTTTGTAACAGTAATAAAATGTTGAAAAATAAACCCAAAACAAATAAATGTTTACATTCAATATAGTTAATCGTATTTAATAATATCTCTTCGTAAAATATAAAGAAAGCACCGTTGTAACATGCTTTCAGGCAAAAATAAAATATATAAATACATATAACCTGAAATATATTTTGAAGAAATGCTTTTAAATGTTTATTTAAGTGCGCGTTACGAATGGGGGGTTCTGAAAGATAAAATGTCTTTTCATTAAGGTTTAATATTCGTAGGTAGAATTTATAATAACTTAGTTACTTTCAACAGTTTATCGTTCCCAAATATATCCATCGTTGGTTTGTGTTCAGAGAAGTGACTTTTTCACGAATGTGAAACCAAAATGTTCCCAACACCAAGTTATCGTGGATAGTCAGTACTTAATGTTTAGTTCTATTTATTACAACGAATGTACGTAAGATTAGCATGCACATTTATTTCAAACAAATACACCAATTAAAATCCAGAGTACCTTAATAAAGTATGTGAATAATTGTATGTATAGATATTTCTTTCATTATTTTTGAACAAATTCAATACTGCTACTTTTGCAAACAAACAAATTTTAAATAATTTAATTACTTCAGCACAATTGAACATCACTGAATCTTTGAATTATATGAAGTTGCCTTGTCATCGTCTTACTGTGTTTTAAAATGCATTAAACATCCAACAGACCTTAATACCTGGATTTACTAAATAGTTTTCATGTTATAATATGTTTAGAAATACTACACCGTTGTTCAATTTGGTTCGGAGCGCCATGAGAGTATAAACCATGTATGTATGTTTGTTGCGAATGTACTAAGTGTACCAAATGTATTTTTTTTAGAATATGTTAATTTGAGCTTGAAATGTTATCTGAAACTTCCAGAAGTGAGGAATATGTAATCTCGCTATAGAACGTTAATGTTAGGTATGCGCGTTTTGCTTAAAATGCAATCTTAAACGTTACCTAATTTTGTGTAAAATGTTTAATAAAATTTGTATAAACTAGGTGGTGTAGATAAAAGAAATGGTCTAACTCTTTTAAAATGTAAAGATGATTTGAGATTGAGTCAATTAGAACAAACGGCCGAATAATAAAATGTAAATTTACTAGTTTTTAGCTTATTAATTCACCTTCTTTTATTCCATCTTGAGGCCTAATATTTTGCATTTCTATAATAATATAATATGTGTCCTTAATTGTTTATTCGGATTGTAGTTTCGAGGATTCAAATCTTATGTAGATATTATTCTATTCATGCATTATACTAAGAACCATATACATACTACTATAATAATCCTTACGAACATTGTATTGTTTGTTTTGTTGATAATAAATACACTTATATTGGCCGTGTTCTTCTTCTATTGTTTCTGCGTTTCCGACCGAAATACCCAGTAAGAATTCTCAGCTTTGGACCTCAGTTAAGTATAAAAAATACAAGCAAACGCTGTCTTTTGTTATGGTTTGTTTAATTTATTTTTCACACTGGACGATGCTCGAACTATAATAACTTATTAAATACACAAGTGTTTGGTAAGGTTTGACATAAAATGCTTGTAAATAAATTGTCAAAACTAGGAATCAGTTGTAAATTATTATTCTGGATTTAGAATTATTTATCAAAACGCATACTAAGCTTTTGTATCAAAGAAAAGTGGTTTTACGAATTAAGAAAAGCCAGAAAATTAAGTGTAAGAAGGAAAGGTATGGTAATATTGAGTACGGGACGTAGGTATATGAAGCAATAATCCCAAAGCTGTTTTAACATTAAATAAATTGAATCTGGTGATTGTTAAAACTTGCTTTGTGTATGTGTAAAATCACGACAAGCCACTAACTGACAGTTGTGGACACTAATGTATTTATGAATATATACCCTTCATTTATGTGTACACAAGATCTAAGTCCTGGGGGCTAAAACAAGTAATCGCGTCATCCACCAGATAAGACCTTTTATTTTTTTATGTATTTATATTTAGCTTCGCAGCAAGTCATAACTACGACTGGATATTACCTGTATGCAGTGGCGGCTCTACCCTTTCAATCAACTATTTAAAAAAAAAATGGATTCACAACTTTACATAGCTTTTAATTGTTTTGTGTTTAATTTGTAGAACTAAGTTTCATTTTTTTTAAATATAATATAAATCAAATTTAATAACATTATTAAATAATTTCTTTATTATTCTGACATTTTCAACTATGTAAAGGTGTGGTCATTAATAGAAAACGGGGAAATATATTATTTATATGCAATAGGTATGCCAAGTTAATGTTTTTCAAAACAATAATTAAATTGTTGTGATATCGGAGAGTATTTGTATTGGCTTATGACCATGGGATAGAAAAAAAACAATGTTTTGTAATTATTGGAAAATACCGTGTTATGTCATTACATATACAAGTTTTAAATTTGAGAAATGTAAATATTTGGTTTTGATTTCAGGACGTAAACATGTTTTCAAAGCAGGAACTTAATTGTAGGTACCAACAGTGTTCTTCTTTAGTTCTTAAATTGTGCCACTTTAGATTTTTAAATATAGGTATTCGTTTTTTTTAAATATAAAAATTTTAACCACTTCTATTTTTTTTCTTTTCAGGAAAATGTAATCATTAAATAAATATATATATATATATTTTTTTTTTAATTCTTTATTTTGGCTTTCGCCCATTAGGGGTGATATTGGCCATATACAATTAACATAACGTAACATATATAAACCAAACATAACATAAACATAACATAACATATTTAACATAAACGGTGCAGAGTTGATAACAGTAGGTTATCACAAAATTATAAAAATAGGAACCTGTGTACAATTGGGCGCTTTTCGTTATTTAACCAAAGATTTTTCTAAAAATAGTAGCTTTTTTTTTAAACAGAAGTATGAAATTGGAAATCTTATAAGCAAACACAGCATATGAGAGTAAACAAATGTGATTATAAAACATAAAAATAATTATAACACAAACATACCATGAACATAACATAAATAAATCATTACATAACATACACATTTAAACAAATAATAAATAAATATTAGTGATTTCTAAACGAAAATCTGAAACAGAAAAATCAGAAGGTCACATCTGGGGCTCGAACCCAGGACCCTTGTCTTTCCGGGACAATGCTCTACCAACTGAACTAATGGGACCCTATTCCCCTCCGTCACTTTGAACTGTATCATACTTCGAATAAGAACTACTAACATTGTCTTCATTTTTTCACAGCACATTTTTTTGGCAACTATCTTTATGTATGATCGCAAGATTCAACCCGAACTAAATGCAATCCAAACAGCGTCTTTTTAGATGAACCTATATTATTATGGCGTTTATTTTATACAATTCTGTGATAGTTGGTACATTACATTCCTGAAATAGCTCTAAAGTTGGGAAGTTGTATGGTTTTTTTAAGAATAATTTTAATAATTATTCTTTTAATTGTTATAATGGGCTGTAATGTAGCTTTAAAGGCCCCTCTATATTATTTATAATAAACATATATTTTAAAAATTTCATTCAATAGTACCATTCTTCTTGTAACGTTTTTCTATGCTAGAACAAATGTTCTTAAAAGAGAGTAGACCCATAAAAACAACATTTTATAGTTTTTTTACTGTTAAAGAAATATTAAAATAGCACTTTCACACACTTTCTAGCTACATAATATAGCTATATAATATGAACAAACATGACAATAATACTTCTTCAAATTTTGCAAATTCACTTTGTGGCACCATTTTATTAATAAAATAATAAAAACACTTTGTTTTTACCACGATAATCTTTATTTTTTATATAAATTCAACATGTTTCGAGAACGATGTTCTCTTCATCAGGACAATTAATGTACTAAAAACTAAATTGTCAAGTATATAGAGACAGGTGTGGGTAGAAAAGGAAGTAGTGTGGGGGGGGGGGTTGTGGGGTGGGGTGAGAGGTGGAAAGGGGAGGTGCGTAGAAGATCAAAGACAAAAAATTAAAATGGAATTAAGACAGGGTTATTCACAAAATTAGTTTGAATATTATATTTGTGAATAACCCTGTCTTAAACATATTTCCATTGTAATTTTTTGTCTTTGATCTTCTAAGCACCTCCCCTTTCCACCTCTCACCCCTTCCCTCAACCACCCCCCCCAAACTACTTCCTTTTCTACCCACACCTGTCTCTATATACTTGACAATTTAGTTTTTAGTACATTAATTGTCCTGATGAAGAGAACATCGTTCTCGAAACATGTTGACTTTATATAAAAAATAAAGATTATCGTGGTAAAAACAAAGTGTTTTAATTATTTTATTATGACAATAATAATTTAACAAAATAGAACAATAATACATCATATTGTTACAGTGATTGTACATTAGAGGACTGATAATTTTAATGTTGATTTTTTGATATGTGCTGGTTGAATTGGTTAAATAACTATTTTGTTGCCGAACAAAATAAATAAATAATGTACACGTTACCCCCGTCACGAGTCACCCTGCTTGCGAGAGTGTTTCCATCATGTTCCCACCTCGGCTCGCTGTGGTCGCAGATTAATCCGAGACTGTTTATGTTAATATGAAAAGCGCTTAACTGACAACTCAGTAAGTGGTCCGGGAGGGGAGACTGACACCGTGACCCTAACACGACCCTGGAGCTGGAGGTGCAACCCGACACAACACCATATATCCCAACACCACACCACGCAACACACAGAACAGATTTGAACTAGAATGGTGTGAAATCGAAGATTTTGGAGACATTTCACGCCCAATTGAGAACTCGAACCTAGAAAAATTGAGAAGATTTTTCACGAACAGAAATTTCTACAATTTTTTATTCTTATTATCTGTATCTATAGGGTAGGTGTCTTCGAAATGGCTAAATCAGTTTTTCAAAACAAGATAATTTATCTGAACTACAAAATGATACATTTCACACAGTTAAACATATACCTACACCTACCTAACCCACATCTATCTTTAAGTGAAATAATGGTGTGAAAGAGCCATTATTATCTTATTTTAATATATTTGAGTAGGCCCCAGTTATAATACACGTATCAGAGAAGCTTCATCTTGATTTCCTATTAAAAATTATGCCTAATAAAACTAATGAATTGTTTACATCCAATTTTTAAGGGTAGATACTTTTTTAATAATACATTTATTTAATTTTTGATTTTGTTTTCTGATCGAGCTTAGTATTATATGTCTAACAATTAATTGAATAGGCATTTAAAGATTAACATGAAAAATTAATATTTCTATTTTTGAGACCGATAATTCGTGGTGGAATCCCATTATAATATATTATAATAAAACAAATAAAAAACTTTATTCCACTTAATTTTATTTTGACCGTAACCGGTTTCAGCTCGTCAAAGCCATCTTCAGACTGGTACACAAAATTCTTAGTCTACGGTTTAAATACACAACATATGGGGGAGGGGGGAGAGGGGTAGTATATAGGGTTTTAATCAATTTTATTTATTACTAAGTCGTTTAAGATTGTGGAATTTCTATATATTTGGTAATTCCAGTAAGCTAATTACCTTGGGTTTGTAGCTCATTTCAATATTTATTAGGGAAAAAACCTCACAGGTAATATGCATTATTAATGACCTAATTTTATTGTCAAATCATTATTTATGATGGGATTATATTTGCTTTTTGAAAAGATACATGTTTACATTTGAGAAATTATTATAGGAATTAAGAAAGTAGGGACTTAGCAACTGATACTAATAGCTTATTAATTACAAAGTTACTTATTGAAGGGGTACATGTTTACATTGAAGTAGGGATGGTCTAACCTAACTACATATTTTAATGTCGAAATTATTATGAAAATTACTAAAATTACTAGTAATTTTTGATCACCAAACACGCTTACGTGGTATTTCTTGTGTTGTTCTTTATTTATGGTTTCAGAGCAAGCCAAACTCCTGCCGCTGAGAACTCCACTGCGACCTCTCTTTTTGTTATTTGTCTCGTTTGTGAGAAAGAAGGAGAGGTCATGATGTTTTTATTAAAGCTTTTTGCTGTTTATGAAATGTTGTTTATGGTACAGAATTTTAATGCGTTGTTTAGAGATGATTCAAGTCATGATTGTGCGTAGTTTGATTGACCGAGTGAGTCGGGGCTACCTATTGATGACCGATCGTGTATTCTCAATACGTCTTTTGAACATTTTAGTGGCGGAGTTCATTTCTCAGCGATTGAATTTGGTAAAAATAATTTAATCATTTCTTATGTGATTAATTAAAGATCTTAAAAAAATATATTTGATCTTAGCATGCATAGGTTGTGTAAAAAAAAACAGAAAGTATTATACAACTATCGAAAGGCTATCCCTGTAAGAAATGTTTTCACCTTAAAAAATAATAAAATGTTCTTTAGTCGGTCCCGTGTTCGAGGGGTAAAGGCTCTCGACTAAAATCTTATCCCATTTAAATATAATTGTTGGGCATTTGCAATTTGTCCTATTTAATTCAATTGATAATGCATATATCTTTCTCGGGCATCCGTGACTTCATCTGCCACTCACTTCGTCTTTATGTTTATTTTATCCTTTGGTGATTTTACACAATGACGGCGCTGCACAAATTATTCACTTATTATTATTTTTGCTTTCTTTTCGCCGTTCAATGTCAATTGCATAATTTTTCATTTTTACTGAAGCCAACAAAAATCAAATGCACATTTGCAGTGAAAGATACTCTCAGTATCGCCCTGGTGTAAGACCACCATTCAGAATTGAAAAGACGCTTAAAATGGTTTCAGTCGTGTTTCCTGACCAGATCTGAATACTCCTCCACCTTTCTTATT
This sequence comes from Hesperophylax consimilis, assembly GCF_061612785.1. Classification (NCBI taxonomy): domain Eukaryota; kingdom Metazoa; phylum Arthropoda; class Insecta; order Trichoptera; family Limnephilidae; genus Hesperophylax; species Hesperophylax consimilis. Next base: position 36,057,768 of record NC_142850.1, read on the forward strand.
CGCATTTTCGTCTTCTGTCCACTACATTTGGGGGTATTTCACTATGTAGGGCTAAATATCTGGCTAGCTATCCGTTGGCTGGCTTTAAAGATCAGAATAACTTCGTTATTCAACGGCGACCGTTTCACCATTGTTTCCGAGCTTCCGGATAGATAACACTCGAAATAGTCTGGCAACATCGCAAAATGTTTGCAGTTACTCCATCTACTGCCACGGCTGTCATGCGTCACAGTCCGCACACCGCAAAGTGTGCATTTTTGTGGTTATGTTATGTTGATTATCAGGTCATTTTAGATAGATTCGTGTCGAATTAATACATTGTTTCTTATTTTGAACACAATCAAATAATTCAGGATGGATCATACAAGCATTCAAATTCATTCAACAAAATTCGACTCACTTCTCCGCTGTCAAACTCGGAATGTTTTGACGCCATCTTTGATTCGAGGAATAGCGCCTAACGTGAGGAGCACTGATTAGTCAAATCGAACTTTAACCCGAGCGTTAGCGTTATTCAGATATAGTGAAAACGAAAAAATGACTAATCCGCGGATTAGTGCTTAGTCAGAACATAATCAGAGATAGTGAAATACCCCCTCAATCTCAGAACATTCCCCAATTAGGGATATAATGGTCTCATTGGCTTCAGACGTTAGAGAGCAGTTGGGACTCTTGAGGAGTATTCGCATTAAAATAGTTATTTTCCGATGAAGATATAAATATAAAGTAAATCATATTTTAAGACATTTCAAATCAAAAGTGGGTAAAGAGGACAAAAGTATGTTTTTTATTTAATCGCAAATCTGCCTGGAGCCAGTGGAACTATAGAATCCACCATTAGTGTACCTATGTTGTGAGTTTGAAGGGATTAGGGAGGGGGAGGATATGATCTGGTCACCAAACATAGATAAAGTTATTTGAAGCAACGTTTCGATTCTGAATTCAAGATATTGAGAGTATTTTATACGCTAGTTATAGGTGTTTGTAAGATTTTCTCAGAAAGATATGGCACGATCAAGTAAATCATGTTTTTAGGTGGGTCGTATAAAAAAGACAAGCTTGTACGAATATGGATGAAAACTTGAAGCCTTCTTTCCTATGGTTTGTTACTTAATTAATCAATAAAAATGTTGCTTTGGCGTTACCGAATTAATTCTCCAAGGGAGATAAATCTCAGCATCCATTATTGGCCCAGTGATTGGACTACTTGTTTTTAATGTTCTCCGCCCGGAGAACGAAGAGCAGAGAAGCGCATAGTTTTTGTGGCAGAATCTGCGTGACCGATTCAATTAGATTCAATTACACAGTTTCTCAAACTTGAAAAAGTAGCTTAACAAAACGATTCTACACACTGTCCAAAAGGAAAGGTTACTAGGAATAATAAAGAGAGGAGGATGCAGCTAAAATTTTTTTATGAAATCATCTTATATTACTTTTTCGATACTCCCTTACTTTTACTAGAAATAGTTCCATTTCATATTGAAAGATGGCAATCTTCGCCCTGTATCCCCAAACAACTATATAAAACTACAGTCTTACCTGTCACGTAAGTTTCAAAGTCAACTATTATTGATCTATTCAATGACCTGAGGCTTCTTCGTACCTATATATATATATAGTAGGTACACGGTCCTTGAGGTGATGTTTCCCAAAAAATGGGGCTTCTAAAATTAATAAATTTTTATTATATTTTTGTAATTACAACTTTAACATGGAAAATAATTTTGAACCTGAAAAAGAAATAAACAAAAAATTACAATAAAAACAAATACAAAAATTAAAAATTAAAAAAATACGGTAATTAGATAGGTAAATAAAAAACAACATAAAGTTTAAGAATGGGCTGGAATTAGTATTTAATACGACTTAACGACTTAAAACTACAGTCCTACCTGTCACGTAAGTTTCAAAGTCAACTATTATTGATCTATTCAATGACCTGAGGCTTCTTCGTACCTATATATATATAGTAGGTACACGGTCCTTGAGGTGATATTTCCCAAAAAATGGCGCTTCTAAAATTAATAAATTTTTATTATATTTTTGTAATTACAACTTTAACATGGAAAATAATTTTGAACCTGAAAAAGAAATAAACAAAAAATTACAGTAAAAACAAATACAAAAATTAAAAATTAAAAAAATACGGTAATTAGATAGGTAAATAAAAAACAACATAAAGTTTAAGAATGGGCTGGAATTAGTATTTAATACGACTTACAAAATTCACCATTGACATAAAACGTGTCGGTTGTCAATAATTTAAGCAAGTGTTGGTTTCCCACTATCTGAAACTGCTGTACCAGGGAATGAGCAATAGAGTTGTACCTAGGACAAAACAGGTACTGATAAAATACTCCAACATCTATATGTTGCAGTATTTTGTCAAATTGTTCTTGTGGTTACACGCAGTTTTATAAGTTATAGGAGTTTGGAACAGTCACTTTATTGAGTTAACTAGGTATTTGAAATTTAAAAAAACCTTTATTTTTATATATCTTTTAACGTATGAAACTGCTTTCAACAATCTTCACTTGTTTTTACAATATTATTTTATTGCATACATTATTATTGAATTAAATTTAGTTTTAAATATGGCTTAGATATTCCTACCATTACTTTACCACATATTGAACAGTTTTACATCAGTTTTTGCTTTTTTAAAGATTAGATGTAGGGTAGGTATCACACTCGCCGGCCAGTTGCTATATCCTTCTATCAAAAGATTGGTTTAAAAGATCAGAAAAATCCTCATTACCAGCAAAATAAACTTATGCCACTGCTATAGAGATTAATAAATATTTTGTTGTTTGAAGGAAACATTTCGGTTTACTCGATATTGAACAGATAAAATGTATTCATTAAATATTATGCAATGAACTAACGATAAAGTCTAAAAAGATATTTATAATTTTACTTCAAAGCAAATTGGAGATTGAATCAAGCCCTCTATAATTTTTTCACCCCTGGTGGCAGGTTGCCTTGGATCAAGTGTTTCCTGAAACAAAATTATTGCTTTCTACTTACTTACTTATTTTCATACATATTTTTTTGTTACTATTACAATTATTTTTATATTAATTAATATGTTAATTTCTAAACCTTACCTTTCTATACCTTAATAATTATGGAAACAGAAGACAAATACAGTCCGCGCAGGCCATATGCAGGTTTTGAGTAAGTCGGGTGGCTTCAGGAAGAATAATACTAATACCTTGGAATAACGTTTAAGTCGGGTCATGTACACGAATGTGAACAGAGAAGTAAGGAATGGTTACCAAGAAGAAACTATCTGTCTTCCTCTGTGGAGAAACTGAGTGATTAGGTGAAACTGAGTTGGCTTGTTTTTATCAATCTGAAAGACTACGTAAATTGTAAAATATATATTATTCATTCGCAATGCATTGATAAAACAAATAAAGAATTTAAATTTAATAACATGAAAATTAAAAAATATATTAATTTGAAAGAGTTTTAAATAGTTAAATAAAAGTTTTTATTTAGTTTTCTTGCTTAATTTAGCCAAGAATTTTACAGAAATACAAGAATAATACACTTTTCCAATGGTAAACATGTTTGAACTGCCATAAACTGCACAAATCAATGTCTTTATGAGACAACCACCTGACACCATACTAATTGAAATTGTAAAAGGGCAAACAAACGCCCTGCGATAAGCTGTGTTCTGTGTTCGGAAAGCAAACATATTGTTTTATCGTTTAGCGCGAGTTAAGGCTTTTTTGCACTTTTCTTCTGGGCGAACTGGAAGCGTGATCCTGAATTATTCATAAGTATGTATGAAGCAAAAAAATGTAAAAAGCATCGCAGTCACTCTATCGGATCCAGGACGGGATGGGAGACTGCGACGGAGAGGATGAACTTGGTCCGGATTTAAATATTGCATTTTTGATATTATCCTAAATGCAAGGATGTTTTTATTAAATTTTCATACATATGAATGAAAGGTACAGTATTTTTAATCTGAAAATTTTTACTTTTTGTTATTTATTTTTATATACTTTTTTTATATTTGTTTTTATTCTTGTTTTTATACCCTTTTTATACTTTTATGTTTATTATAATTTTTTAAAACAGTTTAATTATAAAGAAAACAAATAGTTGTTCTACACCACAATAAAAAAGATTCCGGTGTTGGGTAAGGAAATTTCAATCAAATAATAAATTGATATTATAATAAAATAATTTTACATTTTACAATACTAGTATTTTTATATTTGAAGTAAGATTGTATAATCAAGTTATTCCTGGATAGATATAGGTATTTTTATGTTTGAAGTAAGATTGTAAAAGTAAGTTTTTCCCAGATAGATATAGATATTTTTATATTTGAAGTAAGATTGTAAAAGCAAGTTATTTCTAGACAGGCATAGGTAATTTTATATTTGAAGTTAGATTATTAAAGTAAGTTATTCCTAGATAGATATAAGTATTTCGAGTATGATAATGGTTCGATTTTTGGATTTTGATGCTATGCGGATATATGAAGTAGTCAAGTTATTTTTTTCTTTAGAGATTTGTATAATTGATTATTTACGTACATTTTATCTACCGTGGGTACCTACATTGAATATTGTAAAAAGGGTTTCAATAGAAAAAGTAGATATTTTTTGAAAGATTAAATTCTTTAATTATTTTATTTAACGATACCTTGATAATAAGATTATTATTTTTTTATAATTTAGTAAGTTTCGAGTAGCGAAGGATTCATAATTACCAATGAACTTTTTTTTTAATAAAACAATAACTTAGAAACATCATTTTTATTTTGTATACTAATGACTACATGAGTTCCGTTACAACCGTAGCTTCGTCAGGGCTTTATAATACTATATAAAATTTAAAATCTATAATCTACTAGTAACATGTGTTACCAATATATTAGGCTCATACGAAGGGTTGCAAGAAATTGGGCTAAATTAAACTAAAAAATTATAAGGATCAGACTGGATAACTTAGAGCAACATTAATAGCAAAGTCATCAGTAAATCAAATCAACCTAACTAAAAGGCCAATACGTAGGTAGACTTGTTGACAAAGACCCCTATTTTCCCAACCCCCTCCCTACTCCTACAACCTTCTTCACTGGAACTCAGCCCGAATTCGTCTAACCCTAATATTGACGACACATGATACTTATAGATTGTAGATTTTAAATTTGAATACAGTATCATACAATCCTGACGAAGCTACGGGTGAAGCGAAAGCCGGTAGGCATTAAGTATAAAAAATAAATGTGGTGTATACTAAGTTATTATTTTATTTTAAATTATAATGTTACATAACAAAGTATCTGCTTCATTTGAAAAAAAGATCTTTGTGAGTGATCTTCCTTTTCAAGAGTATTTCTTGTTATTTTTAAAACAGCCCTAAATTAAAAAAAAAAATACTTTATCTCTTGGATGATTTGTATTGAAATGTTACTGAGGGATATTCGAAATTAAAAATATTATTATTATTTATTAAGGTTTTACGTTTGTTTCAGAAGAAGATGAATTTAATTATTATTTTTTTGGCAAACTAATGTTTAAGAAAAGATATTTTATGCATTGAAAAATCTCCTGATAAAAGATAAATTACGCCGACGGTCCCGTTGTGTCCCAATGTGGATGAGTGTTTTAGGCTAATAATTATTGTTGAATAAAATAATTGTTACCCTTTGTGCTATGCATAAAAAATCTTGTCTTAAACATTAGTTTGCCAAAAAAATAATAATTAATATTTGACAAGTTCTAGTATCTTCACCAAAAAATGTAGACAATTTGTCTCGACGCTATCTAGTGAGAGAGTTAGCACTTACAATGCCTTTCTCATATAAAATAAAGTTGGTTATAATAAGGTTGGTTGATTAATGTAGTGATCAGTGATTGTGCTTTCAAGTACTACTGTTTTGGTTTTTAGTTTTGTCTTGATCATTATATGATCTATACAGCTTTTAGTGTTTTAAGTGACTCGTGTTGGGACATTTATTATTGGCTCCAGTCCATGCTGTGCTAGTATTACTAGGTATTCTATGTTTTGTGTCCGTTTTGTAGAGTTTTTATATTAAGGTTTATTTATATTATTATAAATCACATGTTTCATGTTTTAGATCACGTGTTACGATTTGTCCTAACAAACGTCACTATCTTAATAACATATTTTATCAAACTTTTTTCAGGCAGGTAGGTACCATAATGTTGAAAAAATGCGAATGAGAAGGTCAACATAAATACGACGATTTCATACTTAAAAAAATAATCTTTACGGAACCGTTAAAAGGGCCACCATCTTGAAACGGAAACGGAAGTTACAATTCAATTAACAGAAATGCAAAACGGTCGAGTCAATTATGTAGATACGCGCATCACAGTTTTAAAACATTTCCATTTATTGTTATTAAATCTAAATAATCGCAAATAATCTAAATAATTGCAAATGCAAGCTCTGCTTTCAATCGATTATTCTCGTAAATATGATTTCCACGGAGATGAAACGCAGACTCTCATATAATAATATTATTTATTATGACCTTTAGCTCAAAGCAGATCAGAGGCAGAGTACTGAATCACACTGTAATTGAATCACATACGAAATACTCGGAACTACCGAATCATTTACCTGAAATACGTTCGCATTACTTGGCTCCCTTATTGTGAACTGGTTCACCTGATCTGTATTATTGAGAAATGCATTGAACACAGATTCTAAAAATGTGACGTAAGAATTAAATTAATCCTTTCTTGTACCTACAAAACTAAGAGATGTATTTCATCGGTGATCTTTTTCAGAAACAGGGTAACATTCATTTTTGAGTTACTTTGCCGTATTACGTCTCCTCCTTATTAAGCTAACAGCGTTACATTGTCATCAGAGCAAACGAAAAAAAATAAATATAATCTCTTCAAATTATCGATAATTCGGTTTAAAACGACATTGAAGGCCGTTTCCTGATAAACTTTTAGTAAATTGTTAATATATCGGATCATGTAAATGCATTTGCCTTGATAATATAATTTTTCTATTTGAAGACCGACGGGACTAAGCTTAATAGTTATTGGTAACCGATATTATACGGCTACAACAAAACTAAACTCAGAAAACCACATTAAGAAAATTAACGCTTGCAACACGGTATCAATTCTATATACATAAACACACCCAGACACTGAAACAATGTGAAGAGTTGGCTAAAGAAGGAGAAAAAAATTATCACGAAATCATCAAAATCATCTATTATATAGGTTCAACTTATATTACAGAAGTTCTTTACTGGATAGACAAACAATGCGAAATTGTAATACACATAAAAAATAAGAAAACTACAATACCTTTGTCTGATTGAAGAGCGCAACAGAAGAAAATGTACACTCCAACTAGATCTCATGCAGAGGATTACACAATATCTACAACAGCGTTGCAAAAGTTTGTGTACATATTGCACTTGAAATTGAATCATGAGTGTGGGATCAACTCCGGTCGCAGTACGAGATATAGTCAAAATGTCCATTTCGGTACAAAGTTAAATTAGTCTATAGCTACTCTCTACTATAGACTCCGCACCAAGCTAAATATATATAAATATGCTGGAACAGGTGCTGAAAATATTTTTTTAGGTATATCTACATGAGGACGCATGAGACTTATCCAAAGTTTATGCACACCATAGACTTACTTCGGTTAATGAATAGATTTAGCGTGGAAACCAACGTTATGCAAATCTTGCATTACTCATATTAAAAACATCACCAGTAGACGTCACCACGACTTGTTCAAGATACCATATGGCAGGACAAACGTGCTAGAACAGCAAATGATCACAAGAGGGATGGTACTATTGAACGAAATTTACAAAACAGTACATTATTTTATGAAATTTTTAAGGTGGTTAAAATAAGAAATCTTAACCATAACGCAGTTTCATTGCATGGGTAGACAGAAAGGGTGGACCACCAAAGAACTCGGTCTTGGCACACACTATTTGCGTCATTCGCATTCTACATCATTTCATACATTCTCTTCTATTATTCTGACTTTGGTATGGCCCGACTTAAATATCTATTATTTTTTGACGATAAACTAATGTTTATAATACAAGGTTTTTATGCAAATTATCCTTGGTTGTATAAAAATATTATAAAAAAAATATTTTTCTCTGTTTAAATTATCATAAGCAATAATTGGTCGACTGTAATATAAAATTCATTAAAGTACTAGAATTATACCTTGAATTATTTGGCGTGTTGGAAATAAGCCGACGTGGCTCAGTGGTCCAGAGCGTCTGACCAGACATCAGAAGGCGCGGTTTCAATTCCCGTCGGCGACATTTATTTTTACTCGGGAGATATTTTCAAATATCTGATTCACTCGTTCGTGCCATGTCTCCGTGGTCATCCCCAACTTCTTCCACCATTCACATTTGCGTCATATATTCTCCATAGATACACTCCTTTCTTCGTTTATTCGTTCTATATGCCCAAACTATCTGAGAGTCCCTTTCTTAATAATTTTAATTGCATTATTTTCGGATCTCCGCATTTCTTACACGATCATAAGGATTTTTAGATTTATGTAATAGTACATCTGTCTTATAGTTAAAAGTAATTAATAAATATATTTATGGGTCATACGCGTAACGAAATTAACTATTTCAGCTTTATTGAAAAAATTTTTTTCCACAAAATATAGTTTGAGATTCTCTGGCAACAAGTATTATTGTGCCGTGCGGGATATCAGTAACACGCATAACAATAAAAACGCAATAAAAAATGTTATGGCAGATGTGCGGTAGCAATCAGTTCTCTCAAATTACTCACAGATTGACGGCGGTATCATATCGATAACATTCTGATATACATCCCGATATGATTTTAGTTTTTCAGGGCCAAAAGTATCATTGCGATTATTTTTTAAAAAGCGTTAAGCTTTATAGTTCTTGGTATACGCTACTTGACGGTTACACCAAAACTAATCGCCGAAAATCACATTATTTTCAATAATTATTATACTGAATTACCGACCCTAAAGTACTAACGCGCGAAACATGGAATAACTTCTATACACACACTTAACCACCAAAACCTAAACAGATACATAGTTATATATGTTCGAATGGAATTCTTACACATGCATTATTTAAAAAAAAAACAACAAAATATTTTGGAAAAGGTTTTTTTTGTAATTTTATTTTTATTTTTTATGTTGTCTTCTAATTTTATTTCTTTACAAATATTACACAAAATACAACACCAACTTTTGACTCTACGTTCTTTTCTGGAGGAGAGTCTTATTTCGTTCCTTTTCATCGTCCTATGCGTGTGTTTGTGCTGCGATTGTTCTTAGAAATTCAATTGATATGTGGCCTATTATTATTTTGTAGATTAAAAATAAATAATTTGTTTGAATCTGTTCTGGTGATGGAAACTGTAACGCTGTCCGAAATGTTGCCTGAATTAGAATGTTAGAAAGAATTCAATAATATTCAAACTCTATATTTTTATATTTTTTTATGTTTGCAGTCATCTTGAATTTGCTTCTCCCATATAGGATCCTCAATAAACTATTTAAATAAATCGCTTTGAAGACATCCAAAGAAAATTCTTCAATTTTAAGATCACTTTTGGTAATCAAGACATAAACAGATTATGGAATAAAGCCACTAAAAACTAAAAGAGACTCCGCAGATATAAAATATCTCCACAAACTTATCAAAGGCTTTATTCATAGTTCTCCCCTTTTGTCTGATGTTATTTTAATTAAAGTCCCAAGCTCGAGAACTAGACATAAATAAATTTTTCATCGTTTTAAATGCTCTACTAATAACAGACAAAACGCTTTTATAACCAGATCTTGTAACTAATCAAATAAGAATTTTAATGACATTGAAATATTTATGTAATTCGAGAACATTTAAAAATATTTCCTTGCTAACATTAAATAATTTATACTGCAAGTTATCCTGTTGTTGCCATGAATCCTGTTCAGTAGGGTGTCTCGATTTTTAAGTTTTTTTTTGTTTTCAAATTCCAAGTTGAAAAAAAGTTGCTACTAGGTACAACAACTTACCACAAAAATTTTTGGATTTTTAAAAAAATGTTTAGGTCTCCCGCACAAGGCCTAAAGTTTTAATTTTTTTCAAAAAATTTCAAATTTTTTTTAAATTTAAAAAAATTAAATCTATCTTTTGTGTTTATTCCAAGTTAAAAAACAGTAATATTAGGGCCTAAAAATAAGTAAGAAACGACTTTCATTTATAAAAAATGGATTTTAGGTCTCCCGCACAAGCCCTAAAGTTTGTTAATTTTGATGAAATTTTGTAATTTTGTGTACATATATGAACCATCTTTTTTTTTAGTTTAAACCACCGAAATTAATTGTATTTTTCTTACAGAACTGATAAAATGAGACAATATATAATAATACATAATTCATATATAAAGATAGTAAAAATATAAACAACATATATACTATATATATATATATAATATGTTTTATACCTGAAAAAAGATAGTTGGACGGTGTTAATTGTATGAGAAAGGTGTTGAAAGTAACTAATGTTATTTGCTATAACTGTTGTTCATTACAAAAGTATAAAAGGTTGTAACATGTCATAAAATGTAGTATAATAACTAAGTACAAAATGTTTCTGATTACTTTCCATACGACATGAGTGGCAGTTTTCTTGTTCTACTGCAAATTTACTGACTTGTTTAAGTATTCGTCCTCTCATCTTGGCTTCAAAACCTCAAATCAAAGTTATGTATAGTATTTACATAGGCCTAGTGAAAATTCTATAAATGTTACTACAGTTCCTAAATGAAATTTCAATTTCATATATAAGACAGTAGGATAAAGACGTTATTTATAAATCTTCCAAGTAATTGCTGAAAAGAATCATTTAAAAAAAGAATGGAAGCTTGCGGGATTTGGGGATAGATGAGCTAAGAAAATTCGTCCATGCAACGTTGCAGAGAAATGCTTTCATGGCTCACCCAGAGCATGTTTTGATAGCTATGCTGTTTGATGAACGAAAACATATCAGAGCCTTGGCTTATAAGAGAATCCAGAAAGCTCGCGCAACCGAAAGGTAAGGGGTAAGGGGATTTAAACCCCCTCAGATCAATTTTGATGCCGAAAACTATATAGATATGATTGACTGGAAATCCACTTCAGTAACCGAACCCCCTCTTGTTACTGATATGAGCCTAGAAGAGTTGGAGTCAATTGCGGAAACTTGAAAAAGTGGAAGGGTTGAATTTAGAATTCCTTCTCACACTCAAGCGGTGGAACGAATTGTCAAGGAAGCTTCGAAGCGAGTATGTGAGCTGATCGAAAGAGATGGTTTTATTCGTGCCAGACTGGAAGACCGTAAAGAGCTACCTACGTTCGAGACCAAGAGCCAGTACAAAACCTCTGCAGAGGATTAGAATTTAAGTAAGTTTTTTTCGACTGTTTTGTAGTTATAATGTTTCTAAATAACGTCTTTATTATACTGTCTTCCATATTAAATTGAAATTTCATTTGGGAACTGTAATAAAATTTATAGAATTTTCACTAGGCCTATGTAAATACTATACATAACTTCGATTTGAGGTTTTGAAGCCAAGATGAAATGACGAATACTTAAACGAGTTAGTAAATTTGCAGTAGAACAAGAAAACTGCCACTCATGTCGTATGGAAAGTAATCAGAAACATTTTGTACTTAGTTATTATACTACATTTTATGACATGTTACAACCTTTTATACTTTTGTAATGAACAACAGTTATAGCAAATAACATTAGTTACTTTCAACACCTTTCTCATACAATTAACACCGTCCAACTATCTTTTTCCAGGTATAAAACATATTATATATATAGTATATATGTGTTTTATATTTTTACTATATGTATATATGAATTATGTATTATTATATATTGTCTCATTTTATCAGTTCTGTAAGAAAAATACAATTAATTTCGGTGGTTTAAACTTAAAAAAAACATGGTTCATATATGTACACAAAATTACAAAATTTCATCAAAATTAACAAACTTTAGGGCTTGTGCGGGAGACCTAAAATCAATTTTTTATAAATGAAAGTCGTTTCTTACTTATTTTTATGCCCTAATATTACTGTTTTTTAACTTGGAATAAACACAAAAGTTAGATTTAATTTTTTTAAATTTAAAAAAAATTTGATATTTTTGGAAAAAAATTAAAACTTTAGGCCTTGTGCGGGAGACCTTAACATTTTTTTTAAATTCCAAAATTTTTTGTGGTAAGTTGTTGTACCTAGTAGCAACTTTTTTTCAACTTGGAATTTGAAAACAAAAAAAAAGTTAAAAATCGATACACCCTACTGTTCAGGTGCATAACATCAATTTTATAAACATTTGTTCAGTTTCAACTGTAGCAATGATTGCTGTTGTTATTGATAGTGAGGATAATTTATTTTTGTTTTTTAATTTATTTGTGTTTTCATATCTTATTTTATTATTTATTAAATATTAACAATTTATATTTTTTGTAAATATTTTAGGTCACGGGAACTGGATCCTTAGATAATTTGATGTTTATTTGAAAATCTGTCATTAGATTTTATTTATATTTTTTATTATTTATAGATATATAAATCTGTTGGTTTTTCTAAATAAATAACTGAAGAAAAAGCGCGATACTATTCAAGTAATCACGAAAATTTTAAAATATCTGCTCATTATTTTCTGTAAATTTTGTCACTAATCTGGTTCTTTTCACCCATTGGTAACAGCAACATATTTATTAGAATAACTTTCTCATTTACAAAAAAAATGTATGCATCAGATACACGTGGAAAGTTTCTTTATACAAAATTTTTATCAATATACTCCTAACTTACTTCAGACACCCCCCTTAACCTCTTAAGGACCACGCCCGAGTATACTCGGGCGGCCAGAATTCGGAATTCATACTAAAGAAAAATTTTAATTATTTTTTCACACTATGCACCACAAAATCAATATTCAGTGCCATTTTGGGCCCGAAATGGCTTTTATATGAGGATATATATTTTGAGTAAATAAAATTCATTGATAAAAAAAGGTGTTTTAAAAAAAAGAGATTTCCATTTTTAATTTTTAAATGATTACTGAAGGGGTTAAGACGTACGCTTTCGACAAATCCCAGCATGCGCAAATACATTTTATTCAATTAAGTTGTGTTATTTCGCAATTTATTCGTATAAAATAATAAAATAGTATTTAAGGCATGTTCTTGAGTGGAAGATACTCTCAGCATCGCCCTCGTGTAATATCACAATTCATAATTGAACTGACTTTAGCCGTGTTTGGTGACTAGATCTGAAGATCCAGGTACTTCCTCACCCTTATCATACCGTTTGGGGATGCCATAGTCTCACTGGCTCCAGACGGTTGGGTGCAGTTGAGACTCTGCCGGGTTCACTTTAAAAAAACACAAACTATATTGTAGTAAAGATTTCCACACAAACCTTACAAGAAAGAAAGATATTTAATACTAAATAGGCATCCAAATGCGTCGCTTAGTTCCCAGTGAAACAAAAATTATCTGTGTAAAAATAAGAGTTAGGAAAAGGCAAAGTGTGAAATAAAATGTAAAAATGTATGTTTGTTTTAGACCTCATGAAATGGATCTATTTAAAGATTAATCAATAAATAAATTTAAATAAAATAAGTTGCCAATTATTATTACATGTCCCTCGATATAAAATAAATCAAATTTGTTTTTTAAATAATAAAAAAGGCATTACAAGATGTCAACGCACCACAACGTCAACAACTGCAGCATTCGGGCTTACAAACTCTGTAAAATATGCCGCAGTTATCAGCAATTATATCACTACACGAAAAAGGTGTGGGCATATTGCACCAACAAACTACTTTTGCCGGGGAGATGACAAGAAAGTTCTAAAAGTAACGTTCCCATAGAGATAATAAGTTAAGCTCTCAAAAAAGAAAAATAAAGTTATTTATTAACTTCCTGCTAGTTGGGAAAAACTCACGTGCGTTATGTTAGAGTGTCTGGAAGAAGCTATTGACATTGGATTAGCCCAGTCACTGAAAAGAAGTTGAACAGTGATTTACTCTCAACAACATTGATTATAATATGTCCGAACTACTTTCCGCCAAGGTTGGCTACTGGGACCATAAACGAATCGGTGTTTTATAATTCTCTTCACATATCCTACAGTTATTGGTGTTTTCCACTCCCAATTGCTGCACGTGTCTGATGAGATGGATGTTCTATTTAGGGTACACGTAACGTACCTTATAATCTAAGTGTTCGTAGATCGCGTTTTTTTTATTTTTTTTATTTATTTATTCATTTAAATTTACACACAGTACAATATGTTATATACAAGATATAATAAAAATATTTTGTGATTATTGATTATTGTACGTGATCAGGTCGAAATTATTGGTTCCTAACTAGGCAAATTGCCCGTTCCAAGAAACCAAAAAATATGTGAAAGTAAGTGTGTGATTTGTCTATGTCTATAATATATCTCATTAATGTTTTAATTTGTGATGTTTAATCGTTACAATCTTATGATAGAGTCGAACTTGAGCTGTTGTGTATGTTTCAATTGTGTATGAGCAATAATTAGAATAATGGGAGATATATATAGTGTGTGATTAGATTAGTCTATGTCTATTTATTACGTGACGTTTTCTAACATTTTTTCACATTCTCCTCTGCCCAGTTCAATCAACCATTTAGTTATTATTGGGCCTATGTATGAAATATTACAAGGTTTTATGTTTGATTCAGGGGGGATTTTGTTGTACAATTTAGGTCCCAAGTATGTGTGTGTCTTTTGGTACTTTGCCGTATTGCTTGTTGGGATCATAAGGTAATTTCTGGTGTGGCTTCTTGTGATGTGTTTATGGTCAATTTTATTAATATTGTCTAGATTTTTATGTACATGGATAATAACCTTTTTTATATAGTTTTGACGAACATCTAGTACATTAAATTGTTTAAAGAGCTCATCGCTAGAGAACCTATATGGTTTGCGCATTATGACTTTAATTATTGATTTCTGGGCCTTCATAAGCGGATTTTCTTCTTTATTTAATCATTTTACGAAACTAGACTTTGTTTCGTGACGCTGAATTGTTTTAACGCTTTTCATAAGGAGGCTAGGATTCAAATCGTGTCACAAAGGATTCATGTGTCGATAGTTTAAAATTTTAAAACAAATTATTTGTACATACGCAATATGAGTATGAATAAATAGTTAAGTCCGTTTTCAAACTGAATTCTTTCAAGAAAGTAATATAAAACTACTAGTGGATCCCCCGCCATGTTTCGCTAATGCTATCGTCTTTCTCAGGCGCTTTGACTTCTTCCACCATTCACTACAACTGTAACTGTATACCACAATGTTACTGTTATAAAACTACATCATATCAACTAGTAAATGGACTCCGTATCCCATAACGGTGCAGAGATATTGTGTACAATATTCCTCAGGCGTCCCCGATTTCTTATACCATTTAAGCATCTCTAAACACTCGTGGCACTAATGACAACAAACTTTGAAATTTCAGCGGTATCGGTCGACTACTTTTCGAGTTTTGCGAGCACAATTTTATAATATTTTCAACATTTTATAAAATAAGACGTTGTCCTGACAAACCGCATCTGTGGTTGTATATACTTTTATAAAATAAAAAAATAATATTTTTTTTTTAGATCTCACCTATCGGGTCCAAAACAAACCATAGGTATACATTCACAAAATTTTATTGAAATCGCTTGGGCGGTTTCGGAAATTGGCATGTATTGGCGTACACAGTGACACGTGATTTTTATGGTGACCGGATAAATCATCACAATGATAATTCATCACATCTTCAAAAAGTTATATAAAGTCATGGAAAGTGATGAAACAAAAACTTTATTAAATGGGTTAAGTAGGTTAGTTTAGGTTAAAAAAAGTTTTATTTTCATCGTTTCTAATGACTTTATATCACTTTTTAAAAGTGTGTTGAATTGTCACTCTGTTGAGTTATCATGGAACCGATTTTTAAATATCACGATATATTCATATGGCGTATGTACATTTGCAAAATATAATTTGTTGTAATATTTGAAGGCATAATTAGCAATAAATAATTAAATAACGCGTAGATTATAAGGAACGTTACGTTTACCCTTATTATGAAGGACGGGTTGTTTCGGAGAATTTGAACAATTCTTCAAATTTCAACGTTCATTTTCAAGTTCTGCGAAACATTTTTTTATGTTCTGTTTTATTTCAGCTCTGTCAAGCAACTAGCCTGTAATGATATAATAACAGAACTCAAATAGGAGTTTCACAGAACACGAAAATGAATGTTGAAATTTGAAAACTTTTTCAAATTCTCCGAAACTTCATAATAGGTTATTTTTATTCTATCCATATAGAGTATTATTGACGTTTAAAAAAATTTACGATTTGTCATGTTATAAATAAACTTTCACAACAAGTTTGTCATTTCAGCCAGTATTAGTGTTAAAATAAAATGTGTAACATATTAATAAATTCATATCTGATTAATACGTTAAGTACGCTGTTAATCAAAACGCCTATTAAATATCTCCGTGTGTCATAAAAAGTTATTTATTCCAATAATACTAAGACGCCAATACCTTTTCTTTATCTCAACTGGATTACAGATTTCGAATTAATACAATCATTAATCATATAGAAAACTGAATTGTGCATTGCAGAATTTAATTATGGTGTTGGGTTTCTAGGTTAAAGTTCTCAAGAATCTAATTATAACACGACGTGATCGCAGCTACATTTGTTAATTAAAACTAACGTTAACTAAATATTTAATTACGTTATATAATTTATGAAAATTATAATCGTGTCAATTTATGTGGCTAGTTGTTTGGATTTGTGAGCGCTGATTAGTGAAGTTTGATTAACAAAAATAATTAAAAGAATTTGAATGACTGACGGTAGGAATTGATTTAGAAACGATGCCTTCTTTCCATTCAAATGTATGCCATAAACAAATACAGTAACTTTAATTACGTTCTTACGTAGTAGTACTCAGTAGTAGGCATTAAGAGTTTTGTTACGTCACTGTGTTTTTTTTTTGTATTTTCCCCGGAGAGTTCCAACTCTCCGGAGCCAGTGGTGTTATAGCATCCATATTTTGAGTCTATTACGAAACTGAGGGGAGTGGAGAACCTCGTGGTGTGTCAAATGGCCATATAGTAGGCTCAGACAAGAAAAATAAATAGTTTAATTATTTTTTAGTATTTTTATTTCACATGTTATTTTCTACCTTTACATACAATATGATTTTGACTTAAGTGATATTTACAGTAAGAATTTATTTATACAGGATGTATCGGCAAGTACCCGACAAACTTTAACCAGCTATTCCTCAGCACATTTGGAGTGAAAAATGTTATGGGCGCTTTGCTGTCCGGTAACATTTTTTTTTTTATTAAAAACAAAAAATAAATAAAAAATCCACAGTTCGTCACTGTCATTTGCATCGTTTCTCGTGTTCAACAGCTGTTATTAGCAAGTATGTCAAAAAGTGTCCTCGCTCTTTCGTACACACTAAATAATACTAGCTAAAAATGAGACGAATGGTGCCGTGCCATTTTGCTGTGATTGTAAAAGCGCGCCAACGTAGGTACGTACGTACATTATACAACGAAACTCGAACAAAATATTGCCAGATGGGTTTTAAAACTTTGACAAAGGATACAAAATTGGTGACATGTGGTGAAAATATGAATAGTAAATTATTTATTAAAAAAAATGTTACCGAACAGCAAAGTGCCCATAACATTTTTTACTCCAAATGTGCTAAGGAATAGCTGGTAAAAGTTTGTCAGGTACGTGCCGATACACCCTGTATATAATTAATATAAAATTTAAAAAAAATATTTTCATACATATTTAGGAATATGTAAGTATAAATCATTATAATGCTCTGAGGCGGACTGTAGTTTTTATGAGATGTGTTGTTTAGTTAGGCATGCATCCCTTTAAAATGTATATATTTTTACATTAACCCCACACCAGAAGCCCTGAGAAAAATAAATTTCCCTCAGGGCCTACGCCATATTTTGGGATGCTGTGTGGAGGTTATTAATTATGCCTATGAAAAAAAAACTGATTTGGAAACCAAATAATTTTGGAATGGATATCTGGCTAATATTAATGGTTACATTATACTATAATAACAAGGGTTTAATTTAGAAAACTTGCAAGCAAATCGATTAGATAAGTTAGTCTGTAAAATATGGTAAAGTTAGTTTTAATGTGTGAAATAGGTACCCGGACAATGAGGGATTTCTCTTACACAAAGAGAATGACCGTCCACTTACGCCGTGAATCATTGCAACTGTCTGCAGTAATTCCCTCCCCGGCTGATAAATGCATTATCTTAGTTGAATTTAACTTGCGAAATAAAGATACATAATTGAGATCGTCACGCAATCCCCTAGGGGTATTATTTCGCACAGATCAGCACTGAGATTTAAGCAGGGCCGTACTAAGTTATCAAGTCACCCAGGCAAATTGTTTTTGTCCACTCCCCATGGTATTATTAATATATTGTTCCCTGCATTTAAGAGAACCGATTTTGTATTGATTCTAAGACAGTTGAAAGTTACACTTTCTAGGGGTTCAATATGTTTTGTTTTCTCTCATTTTGTGTAAACAAAGCAATGGCCCTGTAAACGTGCCTGTTAGATTGATAAAATTAAATGTGTAAACATTGTCAAAGTATCCATAACGGAGTGGCAGAAAGAAAATCTGCCATATGATTGCAACCTGTATTGAACTTCATTCTATTTTTAAATTTGTACAAATTTATGTAATATCTGGAAAAAAACATTATTTATTTGTTGTCATTTTGCATTTGGTATAATTTTTCAAGATGAGAGACTTTAATCACAGTGACAGTTGGAAACTATTTAAAAATTCTTACAGATCTAAAAAAAAGTTTTCCTATGTCACATCGCTCGTGTGCGTACCTCCATAAACAATAATAATTTTTACTTCTTCTAACACAGCAAACTTATTTTGTGTCACCATTAATTTCAATAATTTTTATGTCCGCATTGCAACACAAATATTGCCACGACTAAAATCTCTCATCTTCGGGGTTCTAACTAACTGGGATATCATTACTGTCAGTGTTCTGTTGTATTAGTTATTGTTTTGTTGTTTGGTTTTAATAATTTTGTGTTTGGTTTAAAATGCTATTTTCATGTCTTTCTGTATTGAAGGTGTTTATAGGAAGCAGATGCTGAACGCTAAAGTTCATACTGAGGTAAATGAAATTTCTGTGGAGTTAATTTTTTCTTCTCAAATGTGCCTTGGATTAAAAGTTCCAGCAGTTAAGTTAGGTGTATTTATGTTAGTGCAGATATTTATTTGTGTGAATTTTAAAAGTGAAATGTTTTTTTAAAATATGGGATACAGTCCTTAAACTTTGGCGAAATACAACCCCCTAAAACTTCCCAGGTTGCATAGGACTAAGTACGGTCCAGAATTCGAAGAATGAGGAGTTAAAGTGAGATCTGTAGGTATCCCCTTAGAATTTTAATATCATCTTGAGTGATTGTTGCATCTCGGAAAGGCTTTCTCGCGGTCCATTGGACGTTGAGGCTGCGTTTGAATCCGCTTTATTACTAAGTTAAATGTGCCTCGTTGAACTTTTGATTAAAACAAATGCGATGTAATAACCATTGCACGTGAGAACTTTTGTATAAGTAATCATCTTTGATGATTTACGGTGGTAATATAATATCAACTGCATTAAAGCGTTAAAGTGGAGTTTGGTAGCTTTAATCGTTCATCTTTTATATGAATATTTTAGAACTCTTCGAAAGCTCAGAAATCTTAAAATATTGATAATGCACATTCATAAATTATTTTTTTTCACCTAGACCACGAATAGCAATTTTTACGCGAAAAGAACAAAGTTAATGAAAAGACTAAATTTATTATCTACCATAGCGATGTCTGAAGTGATTAAACAAAGAAAAATACAAAATCTATAAATAAATAAATAGGTTTTCTCATAAAGAAAAATCACACAAACGGTGAACTCTGGCGTCTTATGAATCAACTAAACTATTTTCAGTACGTAACCTATTTTCCATCGCGAGCTATGTAGCTTAAAAAAATTAAAAAAACTAACAATCCAAGACAAAGGTCAATTTTTAATTATTCGATGAGAAAGTAATAGTGAAGAAAAAAATAGTGTTAAAATAATGGGGGGAGCCGGGCAGTAAAAGTACCTTATTGTGGCAGCTCGTATTCGAGCGTTTTGTTCCAGTCGCTAAATTGCTCATTGCTTAATCTATTTTCCATATAAAAAATAAAGGTAAATGAAAACAGTTCAACTTCGATTAGTAATCGCGTTATATTTATGGACAACTTGCGTCTGTTTATAATCACAATCTGTGTATAAAATCGGCGTTGGATTTCTCAGTAATCAGAATAGATCTACGCATTACTATTACCTATAACCAACGCAGCCGGCGTTATTGCCCTCGGAAAATAGCTTTCGCCTTCATTTAAATGACTGTTTGCGTTCACCTATTATTTAAATACTAAATGAAGCCATTCCAAGCCATTATTTGATATGCAAGAAGATATCCCGCGTTATGTTCAATAACCACTTAATACGAAGGCGTAGTCGGAAGTTGAGAATAAGTCACTTGAAATGATTCGAGCGGTTCGGTGATTATTCCGAACATGGTCATTCCAACCACGCACACAGTATTCCGCACAAGATGATTCCGCAAATGCTAAATTTTAAACACCGATTCTTCCCACATAGATCATTCTGAACATATTGAGAGCTTTGAACACAGATAGAAATTAAATAGTGAGTTTTTGCATCAAAAATCCATTTTTATGAGGGCTTAATAAGATTTAAAATATGTATTTAATTGACTGTTAAATTATTTCAATAAATTAAAAAATTATATTAACATTTCTTGTACATGAATGTTAAATTAAAGTAAGAATGATGTGTACTGTAAATGATTTAACTCTTTCAGTAACGAACTTTTGTGTCCAGATATACACCATATTTTATGCAAGTAAAGAAAAATATTGTATTAAAACTCTTTTTTATCGATTTTAATGTGTTTTCGAAGTTTTCAATGTTGGCAAAAATCTGTTTTCGGAAAAATATCTTTGTGCGGAATAATCTGTGCTCAATGTTTTAAATGTGTGCAATATTCTGTGGTTAGACTAGTCGCGGTCGGAATATTCCCAACGCCGATTGGTTGAATTGTATAAGGAATACCGTTCTCAATATGTAACCTGCCAAATAAACCATTGTTTGCTTTGTGTTCGGTATTCAGTATTCAATTTCGAATGCTGTTAATAATAGTGTTTATGGGTTTGTGACCACATGAAGATGGAACGTGTGGTTTCGGGCGCGTTTCATAAACCACATGGTCAATGTAGCCTTGTTTTATTCAATATTTTATTGTGAAATAAAGCAAACAGTGAATGGCCCAGTAATTTATTGGTTTGATCAATGGGTATAATAAACTACTGATCTGAGGGGAGTATGCTTGAACGAAGCCGGTAGGCGACCAAATAATTCAGAAATAATGGTTCATATTTTCTTTTTTTTTCAAACTAGCTTTCATACCACGCGTCTTGTATACTTCTTAAATACATTAGACTCCCATTTTACATGGTGGGTATGTTCCACGCAACACCGTGGAATATTCGTTAAGGATTTAACATCTGGAATATATTATGAAAGTGTTGGTTTGAGCAAATAATCTACCCACCAATGTGATATTTAAAAATATGCTTGTCGGATAATCAAAATTTGACCAAACATTGTAAAGGACCGAATGCCGGCGGTTGGCGGGAACAGCTCAAAAGTAAAAAAATCTACAATGTTTACTATTCGCTTGCATTTTTTTAAACTCTTAAATTTTTCCCCATTTTTATTTTTTCTGTTCAACTGTAGTGTATTACATTTCCTGACTAATCTACCAAAAAAGAGAATCCCGGTTTGGATTTGTTTTTTTAAACAAAT